>NC_134182.1:589644-712705 GCF_964188355.1 Buteo buteo | reverse complement strand
GGGAGGGGGAGGGGTTTCAGCTCCCATTGGGCAGTGGGGGGGGGGTCAGGGGTCTCTGTGGGGCAGCCATGGGGCTGGCTATGGGTCAGGTCAATCCGTGGGTCTGGTCCTTCTATGGGGCAGCCGTGGGGCTGTCTGTGGGTCGGGTCCATCCGTGGGGCAGCCGTGGGTCAGGTCCATCTGTGGGTCAGTCCGTGGGTCCTTCTATGGGGCAGCTGTGGGGCCACCCGTGGGTCAGGTCCATCTGTGGGTCTGTCCGTGGGTCTGGTCTTTCTGTGGGGCAGCCGTGGGGCTGCCTGTGGCTCAGGTCTGTCCGTGGGTCTTTCTGTGGGGCGGCCCGTGGGTCAGGTCCCTCCGTGGGTCTGTCTGTGGGTCAGGTCTGTGGCTCAGGTCCATCCGTGGGTCAGTCCCGTGGGTCAAAGCTTTCTATGGGGCAGCCGTGGGGCCACCCATGGCACAGGTCCCTCCGTGGGTCAGTCCGTGGGTCAAATCTTTCTGTGGGGCAGCCCACACCTCAGGTCCATCCGTGGGTCAAGTCTTTCTATGGGGCAGCCATGGGGCTGGCTGTGGCTCAGGTCCCTCCTTGGGTCTGTCCGTGGGTCAAGTCTTTCCGTGGGGCAGCCCACACCTCGGGTCCATCCGTGGGTCAGTCCGTGGGTCAAGTCTTTCTGTGGGGCAGCCCACGCCTTGGGTCCATCCGTGGGTCTGTCTGTGGGTCAAGTCTTTCTGTGGGGCAGCCCACGCCTTGGGTCCATCCGTGGGTCTGTCTGTGGGTCAAGTCTTTCCGTGGGGCAGCCCACGCCTCGGGTCCATCAGTGGGTCAAGTCTTTCCGTGGGGCAGCCCACGCCTCGGGTCCATCCGTGGGTCAGTCCGTGGGTCTAGCCGGAGGAATCGGACGTAGGGGAGGGAATGGACGTGGGGGGGGGGGGGTGGGCAGCCGTGGGGCAGCTCAGACCTCGCCGTGGGGCCAACGCAAGCACCACTCGCAGGCGTTGCGGAACATGCGGAGCCAAGGGGCGCCGTGCCCCCCGTCCCCCCCCGCGGGGCGCCCCCACACGGGGGGCCACCAGGGCCACTGCCAGGCGCGGACCCCCCGCTCGGGGTGAGGCATGATGGCCAAATGGCGGCCGCAGGGGGAGCAGAGGGCGGCCGCCGCCCCCCCCGAGCCGTTGGGGTTGAGGGGGTACTTGGCCGTGGGGCGCCCCGCGTCGTCCACGTAACGAAGGGGGACCAGGCCCCCCCCCAGCGCCGCCGTTATTCCATCGGGAGCCCGGAACTGGAACCGGCCTGGGGAAAGAAAGGGGAAAAGGGGGGGGCACCCATGGGTGTCACCGCAAAGAGGGTCTCGCAGTGGCAGGTGTGGGGCGATGGGGCATCCCCAGTGCTCCCAGTGCCCCCCCAGTGCTCCCAGTATCCCCCCAGTGCTCCCAGTATCCCCCCCCGAGTGCTTCCAGTGCTCCCAGTGCCCCCCCAGTGCTGCCCCCCAGTGCTCCCAGTGTCCCCCAGTGCTGCCCCCCAATGCTCCCAGCATTCCCAGCGCCCCCCAGTGCCCCCCCAGTGCTGCCCCCCAGTGCTCCCCAGTACTTCCAGTGCCCTCCCAGTGCCCCCCAATCCTCCCCATATTCCCAGTGCCCTCCCAGCACCCCCCATACTCCCAGTACTCCCAGTGCCCCCCAATCCTCCCCGTATTCCCAGTGCCCCCAAGCCCCCCAGCGCCCCCCCAGTCCTCCCAGCGCCCCCACCTTCCCCGTGGGCCACCCAGACGCCCAGGCAGGAGCCCGCCATCCCCCGCAGCATCAGGGCCGGCCCCGGCTCCACGCGCACGGCCACGAACCGCGACTCGAAGCGCCCCGACATGTTGGGGCTCAGCACCACCGCGGGGGGGGCCCCCTCCTCTGCGCCCCACACCGCCCAGGTCACCCCAAGGGGAGGCCCCCAGGCACCCCCCACCCACCCAGGGGACACCCCTTGGGGACACCCCCAAGGGATGCCCCCCACGCAGCAGACACCCCCCCCCCCACAAGGGACGCCCCCCTTGGGTGACCCCCTCCTCCATGGGACACCCCCCCAAGGGACAACATCACCCATGCATGACCCCCACCCATGGGACACCACCCCCCCCAAGGGATGACATCACCCATGGGTGACCCCCCCCCCCCTTCTGCATGGGACTCCCCCCACCCACCCAAGGACCCCCCCACCCAAGGGATGACATCCCCCATGGGTGACCCCCACCATAGGACCCCCACCCATGGGACGACATCCCCCATGGGTGACCCCCTCCTCCATAGGACCCCCACCCATGGGTGCCCCCCCAAGGGACAACATCCCCCATGGGTGATCCCCTCCTCCATAGGACCCCCACCCATGGGTGACCCCCCCCAAAGGGACAACATCCCCCATGGGTGACCCCCACCATAGGACCCCCACCCATGGGACAACACCCCCCATGCATCACCCCCTCCTCCATAGGACCCCCACCCATGGGTGACCCCCACCATAGGACCCCCACGCATGGGTGACCCCCCCCCAAAGGGACAACATCCCCCATGGGTGACCCCCACCATAGGACCCCCACCCATGGGACAACATCCCCCATGCATCACCCCCTCCTCCATAGGACCCCCACCCATGGGTGACCCCCACCATAGGACCCCCACGCATGGGTGACCCCCCCCAAAGGGACGACATCCCCCATGGGTGACCCCCACCATAGGACCCCCACCCATAGGTGCCCCCCCAAGGGACGACATCCCCCATGGGTGACCCCCTCCTCCGCAGGACCCCCCCCCCGCCGTGGGTGCCCCCCCCCCAGCACCCACCAGTGGGTGGTCCCACCCAGCCCAGCAGGGCCAGGAGCTGGCAGCCGTTGCAGACCCCGAGGCTGAAGGTGTCGGGGCGCCGGCGGAAGCGTTCCAGGGCGACCCGCACCCGCGGGTGGAAGCGGACGGCGGCTGCCCAGCCTTGGATGGGAGAAGGGGGGGACACATCAAAAAAAAAAAAAAAAAGGGGGGTCAGGGCACCCCCAAAGTGGGGACCCCCCCACCCAGCACCCCTGACACCCTGCACCCCCAAAACAGGGGCACCCGTGAAGACAGGGACGCCTGCACCCAGCACCTACAACACCATGCACCCCCCAAATCAGGGGCACCCCCACAATGGGGACCCCTGCCCCCCCAAAACACAGCAACCCCAAATCAGGGGCACCTTAAAAATGGGGACCCCAGCACACCTGACACGCTGCACCCCCAAAATGGGGACCCCTGCACTCCTGAAACACAGCACCCCAAAACTAGGAACAACCTAAAAACCTGGGGCACCCCAAAACCAGAGGCACCCTGAACCAGGGATGCCCCAAAACCAGAGGCACCCCAAAACTAGGGACACCCTAAAAACCGGGCCACCCCAAAACCAAGAGCACCCCAAATCTAGGGTCACTCTGAACCAGGGACACCCCAAAACCTGGGCCACCCCAAAACCCGGGTCACTCAAAACCAGGCACACCCCAAAACTAGGGTTATTGAGAAGCAGGGACACCCCAAAACCAAGGGCACCCCAAAACTAGAACCACCCTGAACCAGGGACACCCCAAAACCAGCTGCACCCCAAAACTAGGGGCACCCTAAAAACCAGGGATGCTCCAAATAGTATGGATCCCCCCCAGGCGTGAATTTAAGGGGGGGGGGTACCCCAAGTTTCTCACCCTTGGCGGAGCCGAGGACGTCGGCGTAGCTGAACCCCCCCACGAAGACGAGCCCCCGGAAGCCATCGAGGGTGACGGTGCCCGAGCAGAGGTCCTCCGTCGTCACGTCCCACACCTGGGGACACCCGGACGCTTGGGTCCCCTGGCCCACTCTGGGGGGGGGGACACGACCCCCAGGAGGTGGGGGTCAGGGTTGGGGGGGGTCCCTTACCTGGAAGCCGGCCATGACGAAGGCGGCCGCCATCTCGCGGTCCCCGTTGCTGCCTTCCTCCCGCAAGATGGCCACCCGCGGGCCTGGTAGCTCTGGGGACATCGGGGTCAGACCCTGTCCCTGCGGACCCCCAGACCCCCATGTCCACCCCAGCGTGACCCCCAGGAACCCCAGACCCCCAGGATCGTGACCCCCATGATCTCCCAACTCCCCAGGTCCCCCAAGACGCCCATGTCTCCCCAGACCTCCATGACCCCCAAGACCCCCATGTCTTCCCAGACCCCCAAGACCTCCCAGCCCACCATGTCTTCCCAGACCTCCATGGCCCCCAAGACCCCCACGACCCCCAAGACCCCCATGTCTTCCCAGACCCTCAAGACCCCCATGACCTCCCAGCCCACCATGACTCCCCAGACCTCCATGATCCCCAAGACCCCCATGACCCCCCAGCCCCCCATGTCTCCCCAGACCCCCAAGACCTTCCAGACCCCCATGTCTTCCCAGACCCCCAAGACCCCCATGGTCCCCCAGACCCCCATGACCTCCCAGCCCTCCATGACCCCCAAGACCCCCATGACCCCCAAGACCTCCCAGACCCCCATGACCCCCCAGCCCCTCACCCATGTGCCGGAGCAGGGGGGGCTCCTCGAAGGGGTCGAAGGTGAGGGTGAAAGTAGGTCCCTGGCGCCGGCGCAGCCCAGCCTCCTCCTGGACCACGCAGTCCACGGCCGCCTGCTCCCGCTCCAGTCGGAAACTGGTCTCCTCCCAAAGCGCCCGCAGGTCCCCAACGGGCTCGGACAGCACGGTCGTGCCTGCCACCACCACCTGAACCTGCCATGGGGACACGGGGATGGTGAGGAACATGGCTACCACCATGGCCACCACCACCTGAACCTGCCATGGGGACACGGGGATGGTGAGGAACATGGCTACCACCATGGCCACCACCACCTGAACCTGCCATGGGGACACGGGGATGGTCAGGGACATGGCCACCACCATGGCCACCACCACCTGAACCTGCCATGGGGACACGGGGATGGTCAGGGACATGGCCACCACCATGGCCATCACTATGGCCAATGCCGTCCACACCCCCAGCAGGACACAGGGACATAGCAATGGCCACCTCCTGTTGGACCATAACACCATGGGGACATGGGCATGGGGACACGGCCATGGCCACCTCCTGTCCCACCATATACCATGGGGACACAGCCATGGGGACACGGCCACCTCCTATCCCACCAGGACACCATGGGGACATGGTCACCTCCTGTCCCACCACAACATCATGGGGACACAGCCATGGGGACACGGCCACCTCCTGTCCCACCACAACACCATGGGGACACGGCCACCTCCTGTCCCACCATGACACCATGGGGACATGGTCACCTCCTGTCCCACCACATACCACGGGGACATGGCCATGGGGACACGGCCACCTCCTGTCCCACCATAACACCATGGGGACATGGTCACCTCCTGTCCCACCACGACACCATGGGGACATGGTCACCTCCTCTCCCACCATGACACCATGGGGACACGGCCATGGGGACACGGCCACCTCCTGTCCCACCACGACACCATGGGGACACGGTCACCTCCTGTCCCACCATATACCATGGGGACACAGCCATGGGGACATGGCCACCTCCTGTCCCACCATATACCATGGGGACACAGCCATGGGGACATGGCCACCTCCTGTCCCACCACGACACCATGGGGACACAGTCACCTCCTGTCCCACCATATACCATGGGGACACAGCCATGGGGACATGGCCACCTCCTGTCCCACCACAACACCATGGGGACATGGTCACCTCCTGTCCCACCACAACACCATGGGGACACGGTCACCTCCTCTCCCACCACGACACCATGGGGACATGGTCACCTCCTGTCCCACCAGGACACCATGGGGACACGGTCACCTCCTCTCCCACCATGACACCATGGGGACACGGCCATGGGGACACGGCCACCTCCTGTCCCACCAGGACACCACGGGGACACGTCTGCAGGTCCACCTCCCGAGTCACCTCCCGTGCCCACAGGGCCAGCCCTGGCCCCCTGCCGTCCCCGCGTCCCCACGTCCCCTCACCGTGGCGTCAGGCCCGTAGGGGCCGCTGTGGCCAACGGGGACGCAGCGCACGCCGGCCTCCTGGTAGCGGCGGCAGACGTCGACGCTGGTGCCCAGCGGCACCTCCAGCACCAGCCCCGGCTCCTCCGCGAACAGCACGGCCAGCGCTGCGGGGACAAGGGACGCGGGCGGGAGGGCGGTGGCGTGGGACGTCGGGCATGGAGACGTGGGACGTGCGGGGAGGGGGGGACGGGGGATAATGGGGACAGGGGACGTGGGGACGTGGGGGACAGGACAGGGGACGTGGGACATAGCGACAGGGGATGTGGGGACATGGGACATGAGGACATGGGGACATGGGACATGGGATAACGGGGACATGGGGACATGGGACATGGGACAATGGGGACATGAGGACATAGGACATAGCAACAGGGGATGTGGGGACATGGGACACGGGACATGGGGATGTGGGGACATGGGACATGGGATAATGGGGACATGAGGACATAGCAACAGGGGATGTGGGGACATGGGACACGGGGACATGGGGACATGGGACATGGGATAATGGGGACATGAGGACATGGGGACATGGGATAATGGGGACATGAGGACATAGGACATAGCAACAGGGGACGTGGGGACATGGGATAATGGGGACATGAGGACATAGCAACAGGGGATGTGGGGACATGGGACACGGGGACGTGGGGACATGGGGACATGGGATAATGGGGACATGAGGACATGGGGACATGGGATAATGGGGACATGGGACAGGGGATAATGGGGACATGAGGACATAGGACATAGCAACAGGGGATGTGGGGACATGGGACACGGGGACGTGGGAACGTGGGGACATGGGACATGGGATAATGGGGACATGGGGACATGGGATAATGGGGACATGGGGACATAGGACATAGCAACAGGGGATGTGGGGACATGGGACATGGGGACGTGGGGACATAGGACATGGGGATGTGGGGACATGGGACAGGGGACATGAGGATGTGGGGATGTGGGGACATGGGACAACGGGGCCATGAGGACATGGGACATAGTGACAGGGGATGTGGGGACATGGGACACAGGGACACGGGATAATGGGGACATGAGGACATGGACAGGGGATGTGGGGACATGGGGATGTGGGGACATGGGGACATGGGATAATGGGGACGGGATGATGGGGACATGGGACATGGGGACATGGGACACAGGAGATAGGGGATGTGAGGACATGGGACATGGGATAATGGGGCCATGAGGACATGGGGCCATGGGACATAGGGACAGGGGATGTGGGGACATGGGACATTGGACCTATGGGACATGAGGACAGGGGATGTGGAGACGTGGGGACATAGGGACCATGGGAACACAGGCGCACGAGGACATGGGACATGGGGACGAGCCACGTGGGGACATAGATGGACATGGGAACGTGGGACAACCGGACGTGGGGGGACAGCGCACGAGAGGTGGGGACACGGGAGGTGGGACGCGGCGCTGAGGGCTCTCCAGCGGTTCCTGGCGGTTCCCCAACCTGGGAAGGTCCCGGGGTGGGGGGGGGGGGGGGGTGTCCCCAGATTGGGGTGCCTCAGGGGTGTCCCCCAGCGTTCCCGGGGAAGGGCGACGGTGACTCACGAGAGGCGTCGGGGGGGACGGCGGCGACGTCCACCCGGAGGCCGCAGTTGCCGGCGAAGGCCATCTCCAGCAGGCAGCCCAGCAGCCCCCCGTCGCTCACGTCGTGGCCCGCCCGCAGCCCCCGCTCTGGGGCGCAGCGGCAGGCGTCACCCCCTGGCACCCCGACACACCCCCCCCCCCGACCCAATTCCTACGGACCCCGACCCTGGGGTCGCCTCTGGTCACCCCAGTTCCCACCCCGTGCACCCTGACCCCCCCCTGCGCCCCAAATCTTCCCACACACCCCCAATCCCCCTGCACCCCAAATCTTCTTTACACCCAAATCCCCCCTGCACCCCAAATCCCCCACACCCCAAACCCCCCTTTCTCTCCCCAAATTCTCTCTGCACCCCAAATCTCCTCCCCTTTACCCCAAATCCCTCCCTTTCACCCCAAAACCCCAAATAACCCAAATCTCCCCTGCACCCCAATCCCCCCCAAATCCCTCACACCCCCCAAATCCCCCCCTGCATCCCAAATCCCCCCTTTCTCCCCAAATTCTCTCTGCACCCCAAATCTCCTCCCCTTTACCCCAAATCCCTCCCCACCCCAAATCCCCCCTTTCACCCCAAAACCCCAAATCCCCCAAATCTCCCCTGCACCCCAAATCCCCCCACCCCACCTCAATCCCCCCAACACCCCAAATCCCCCCTGCACCCCAAATCCCCCCCCAGGCTCCCCTTTTCTCCCACCCACCCCAATCCCCCAAAGGGGGGGTCCCACCCCGAGCGCCCACCTTCGATGAGGCGTTGGGTGACACGGAAGGCGGCGGCCAGCACCTCGGGGTCCTCCAGGTCGGGGCAGGCGTCCCCCAACTGCGAGAAGACCTGGGCCAGGGCGCTGCCCCCCAAACGGTGCCGCCCCGGGCTCAGCTGCACCCACAAAAGGGCTCCTGGGGGACCCCAAAATCCAGGGGGTGGGCTACAGCACCCCAAGGTCCCCCACAGGCACCCCAACCTCTCCCCGGAGTCACAGCACCCCAAAATTCCCCAGGGGTCACTCCAAGGCTCCTGGGCACCCCAAAATTCCATGGGGGGTCTACAAGCACCCCAAGGCCCCCCACTGGCACCCCAACGCCTCCCAGGAGTCACAGCACCCCAAAAATCCCTAGGGTTTACAGCAGGACTCCTTGGGGGACCCCAAAATCCTTGGGGGGGGTCTACAGCACCCCAAGGTCCCCCACAGGCACCCCAACCTCTCCCAGGAGTCATCACAGCACCCCAAAATCTCACCAGGGTGTCACCACCACCCCTCGGTTACCCTAAACCACTCCCGGGCACCCCAAAATCCATGGAGGGTCCCATCCTCCTGCAAGCACCCCAAAATTCACCCAGGGTTTACAATGGGGCTCCTGGGGGACCCCAAATTCCATGGGGGGGGTCTACAGCACCCCAAGGTCCCCCAAAGGCACCCCAACTCCTCGCAGGAGTCACAGCACCCCAAAACTCCCCAGGGGTCACAACGGGGCTCCGGCAGGACCCCAAAATCCATGGAGGGTCCCGACCCCCTGCAAGCACCCCAAAATTCACCCAGGGATCCCAGCCTGCCCCCAGGGCACCCCAA
This sequence comes from Buteo buteo, assembly GCF_964188355.1. NCBI lineage: Eukaryota > Metazoa > Chordata > Aves > Accipitriformes > Accipitridae > Buteo > Buteo buteo. Next base: position 703,438 of record NC_134182.1, on the reverse strand, counting down.
AACCTCCATGGGGGGGTCCTGGCTCCCTGAGGGCACCCCAAAACCCGCCGGGGTCACTGACCTTTGCCATCAGGACACTTGAGGTCGGGGGTGACGGTAGCCGTGATGTCAGGGCAGACGGCGTAGGCCGAGACCACCAGGGTGCCTGGGCAGGGGTCAAGAGGTCACCGGGGGTCACAGGGTCATGGGGGGCTTGGGGTCACATGGGGGGCATGGGGTCAAAGTGGGGGACCCATGGCCAGGAGTAGGGGTGGTGGCACCCATGGGTCACAGCGCCATGGTGGTGGCATCCGTGACCCATCATCGTGGTGGTGGCCCCCGTGGGTCTTGGTGTCATGGCACCCATCACCCATCATCGTGGTGGTGGCACCCATCACCCATCATCATTGTGGTGGCACCCATGGGTCTTGGTGTCATGGCACCCATCACCCATCATCGTGGTGGTGGCACCCATCACCCATCATCATTGTGGTGGCACCCATGGGTCTTGGTGTCATGGCACCCATCACCCATCATCGTGGTGGTGGCACCCATCACCCATCATCATTGTGGTGGCACCCATGGGTCTTGGTGTCATGGCACCCATCACCCATCATCATTGTGGTGGCACCCATGGGTCTTGGTGCCATGGCACCCATCACCCATCATCGTGGTGGTGGCACGCATGGGTCCTACTTCTGTGGCACCCATCACCCATCATCGTGGTGGTGGCACCCATAGGTCCTGGTGCCGTGGCACCCATCACCCATCATCGTGGTGGTGGCACCCATGGGTCCTACTTCTGTGGCACCCATCACCCATCATCGTTGTGGTGGCACCCATCAGCCATCATCGTTGTGGTGGCCCCCATGGGTCCTACTTCTGTGGCACCCATCAGCCATCATCGTGGTGGTGGCACCCATCACCCATCATCGTGGTGGTGACACCCATGGGTCTTGGTGCCATGGCACCCATCACCATGGTGGTAGCACCGCTCCCCGTCCTCCCAGCGGTGACACCCCCGGGTTCCCCGGCCACGACGGTGCCCGTGGCACCCACGACCCCGCGCCACGCCAACCGCACCCGCCGCCCCCAGTCCCGGCCGACGGGACTCACCGGGCGCCAGGACGGTTTCGGTGCCGACGCGGGCGGCCATGCTGAGCGAGTCCTTGCCCCCGTCGATGGCCACGCCCAGGCGGTGCAGGAGCCCCACCAGCCCCTCGCACGCCGTCACCAGCGCCCCGCCCTCCGCCCCCGTCTTCGCCCCCCACATCCAGTTCCCCGAGCACTTCACGTCCTGGGGACACCGGAGACACGGGGTGGGGGACACCGAGAAGACGCGGACACGAGGACGTGGAGACACCAGGACCCACGGCGGGGGGACGTGGAGATGCAGGGAACAAAGGGGACGTGGGGACACAAAAGGACACAGGACAGGACAGGAGGGGACAAGTCAGAGCCACCTCGTGTCCCAGAGCCCTCCTGCCACCCTCAAACCCCCCCCAGATGTCCCCCCGGTAGCACCCAACCTCGCCCGTCACCTCCCACCCCACGGCGGTGGCGATCTCAATGGCCACGCCGTGGTCATGGCGTGGTGCCCGTGGCCACACCACAGCCCCTGTGACCAGGACGTGGCCCTGGTGACAACGGTTTGGCCCTCACGGCAGTGACGTGGTCCTGGTGGCTCCCATGACCATGATGTGACCCTGCCATGGTCCCTGTAGCCACGGCACGGCCCTGGTGTGACAATGACATGGCACCCCGTAGCCACATGTCCCAGAACCGTGCCATGGCCATGCCGTGGGCCCTCTTGGCCATGCCATGGTCTTCCACGGCCATGCCTTGGCCCCACCATAGTCTCCCTTGGCCATGCCATGGCCACGCTATGGTGGTCCCCTACGGCCATGCCATGGCCATGCCATGGTCTTCCACAGCCATGCTGTGGCCCCATGGTCCCCCTTGCCATGCCATGGTCCCCTTGGCCATGCCGTGGTCACGCTGTGGTACCTGTAGCCACGGCCATAAACGTGCCACGGCCCCATAGCCCCATCTTGTAGCCACGTCACGGTCTTGCCATGGCAAGGACGTGACAGTGGCACGGTCTTTGTGGCTGTGACGTGGCCACTACGCTATGGCGCGGCCATCCCGTAGCCATGCCATCACCACGACATTGCTCCTGTAGCCATGCCGTGGCCTTGCCATGACGGTGGCATGTCCCCCATGGCACGGCCACCCCATCACATGCCATCACCATGTCATTGCTCCCGTAGCCATGCCGCGGCGGCGGCACGTTCCCCTAGAGCGTGGCCATCCCACGGACACACCAAAACCATGTCACCGCTCCCGTAGCCACCCTACGGCCGTGCCGCGGCATCGGCGCGGTACTCACGCGGAGGTCGGTGATGCGGGCGAAGACGAGGTTGGTGAGGGCTTCGGTGAGGGCCAGGCGGGCGCCGGCGGCCGGATCCAGCAGGCCCTTGATGGGCTGCTCACCCAACGCCGTGGCCGCCCCCACCGTGTCGAAGTGGGAGAGGGCCACCACGGCCACGTCGGCTAGCGGCGTGTGCAGGGGTCCCACGCACTGCTGCTGGGCCACCAGCCCCGTCACCGAGCGGTCCACCTGCCCCGGGGACAGCGGCGTCAGCGGGGGACGCGGGCCGGGAGGTGGTCACGGGGACGGGTTTTGGGGGGGACGGGGTTGGGACATGTGGGGGACGCGGATGGGACGTATCCTGGAGGGACGGGGACGTGGGCCGGGACGTTTCCCCGGGAGTGGCATTGACATGGGGGACACGGAGTGGGACGTGTCATGGAGGGACGTGGAGTGGGGACACGTGGGGCACACGGACACGCTGGGAGGAGCATTGGGGACACGGAGGGGGATTGGTGAAACGAAGAGGGATTGGTGACATGGAGGGGACTGTGGCCACCAAGTGGGTTGGGGACACGGAGGGGACCGTGGCCACCAAGTAGGTTGGGGACATGAAGGGGATCAAGGACATGGAGGGGACCGTGGCCACCAAGTGGGTTGGGGACACGGAGGGGACTGTGGCCACCAAGTGGGATGGGGACATGGAGGGGATCAAGGACATGGAGGGGACCGTGGCCACCAAGTGGGATGGGGACACGGAGGGGATCAAGGACATGGAGGGGACCGTGGCCACCAAGTGGGTTGGGGACACGGAGGGGACCACGGCTGCCCAGGAGGCAGGCGCAGGGCGGGCCAGTTGGCCCAGCAGGGCCCACAGCCGGGGTTGGGGACATGGGGGAACACGGGGGGGACACAGGGGGGACACGGGGGTACCTTGTTGGTGAGGTAGCGCTTGCTGGCCACCGCCGGGAGCCGCAGGACCCGCTCCAGCGCCTGCCGCACCGACAGCGCCGGGGGCAGCGCCAGCGGGCGCAGGGTGGGGGGCACCCGCTGCAGCACGAACTCCTGGGGGGGGCACAGGGGGATGGGGGTCCCATCACCACGGGGGTCCCCATCCCTCTTGGGTGTCCCCATCCCAACTGGGGGTCCCCATTCCCATCATCGTGGGGTCCCCACTCCCAACTGAGCTGTCCCCATCCCCATCGGGGGGTCCCTACTGGGGGGTCCCATCATCGTGGTGGTCCCCCACCTCCGTTGGGTGTCCCCATTCCCAACTGGAGGGGGCGTCCCCATTCCTATCGGGGGTTCCCCAGCACCCCAGGGGTGTCCCTTGGGTCCCAGCCCCTGGGGTGACCATGGTGGGTCCACCCCCAGGGATCTCCTGCCCCCCCCCGCCTCACCTTTCGGGGCATCTTGCCCAGCACCCACTCGAGCTCCAAGTTGACAGGGGTGGGCAGCCCCTCGTGGGACCCCCCCTCGGGCACCGGCGCCTCCAGGTCATCCACCAGCACGATCTGGGGGGCAGAGGGGGTCAGCAGGGCCGGGGCACCCCCAAAACACTCCCCAAGGACCTTCCTGGTCCCCAGGGACCCCAAAAGGACCCCAGGGACCCCTCAAAACTCCCTTTGGCTGACAGGGACCCCCAAACCCACCCCCAGGGACCCCCCGTGTCCCTCAATCTCCCCACATCCCTCCAGGTCCCCATGGCCCAGCATCCCCACATGGCCCTGTGTGTCCCCATGTCCCCCACGTCCCATATCACACGTCCCCATGTCCCCAAGTCCCCACATTCCCATGTCCCGTGCCCCACAACCCACGTCCTCCATGTCCCCACATCCCCCTGTGCCCACATCTCACGTCCCACGTCCCCATGGTGTCCCCCACGTCCCTGCAGCCCCATGTCCCATGTCGCCACATCCCACGTCCCCATCTCCCCATGTCCCCACGCTCTCCCCCATGTCCCCGCATCCCTCTATCACGTGTCCGCACGTCCCCACACCCCATGTCCCCATGTCCTCCACATCCCTACGTCCCCATGGTGTCCCCCACGTCCCTGCATCCCTATGACCCATGTCCCCACATCCCTACATCCCCACATCCCATGTCCCCATCTCCCCACCTTCCCATGTCCCCATGCTGTCCCCCATGTCCCTGCATCCCTATGTCCCATGTCCCCACATCCTCCATGTCCCCATGTCCTCCACGTCCCTACGTCCCCCATGTCCTTGCATCCCTATGTCCCATGTCCCTACATCCCCATGGTGTCCCCCACGTCTCCGCATCCTCCATGTCGCCATCTCCCCACGTTCCCATGTCCCCACGCTGTCCCCCATGTCCCCACGTCCCCACACCCCATAAACCCATGTTCTCCACGTCCCCATGGTGTCCCCCATGTCCCCACATCCCTACATCCCCACATCCCATCTCCCCACGTTCCCATGTCCCCACGCTGTCCCCCATGCCCCTGCATCCCGATGTCCCACATCCCCACATCCTCCATGTCCCTACGTCCCCCATGTACTTGCATCCCTATGTCCCATGTCCCCATGTCCCTACAGCCCCACATCCCCATGGTGTCCCCCACATCCCCACATCCCACGTCCCCATCTCCCCACGTCCCCACGCTGTCCCCCATGTCCCTGTATCCCTACGTCCCACGTCCCCACATCCCACGTCCCCATCCCCCCACGTCCTCCACGCCCCCACGCTGTCCCCCGCGTCCCCGCATCCCTCTACCGCAGGTCCCCACGCCCCCACCCCGTCCCCAGCCCCGTGCCCCCTTACCCGCCCGTCCCCGGTGACGGTCCCCACCACGCAGAGGGGACAACGCTCGCGGGTGGCCAGGCGCCGCAGCAGCCCCACTCGGGACGGTCGCACCAGCAGCGCGTTGGACTCCTGGTACTCGGCGCCCCACAGCTCCAGCACGCTCAGCGTCGGGTCCCCTCGCTGCCACCACCCGTGTCACCGCGGCGGGGGGACACCGCGGCGGGGGGGGGGGGGTGCACCCAGGGGGTCCCTATGGGGTTGGGGGCACCCGAGGGTCCCCATAGAGAGCAGGGGTGGGGGTGGCTGGGGGGGATCGGGGTGTCCCGTAGCTGGGGGGGGTCCCATGGGTGGGGGGGGGGGTCGTGAAGGGAGGTCCTGTGGGTGGGGGGTCCGTGGATGGAGGGGGTCCCATGGGTGGGGGGGTGCCGGTACCTGGAAGCGGCTGGCGTAGATGACGGCCCCCGCCGGCTCGCTGAGCTCCTTCAGGACGTTCCCTGGGGACAGCGGTGACGGGGACGCTGGGGACACCCCCCATGTGTGTGTGTCCCCCCCATCCCCATGACCCCCCCCGTGCCCTCGTATCCCCCCCATGTCCTCGTGTCCCCACGTCCCCAAACCATTGCCACCAGCCCCGTGACGGTGGATGCTGAAGGTGGGGTTGTCATCTCCCTCTGTCCCCCCACGTCCCCATGCCCCTATGACCCCCACGTCCCCCCCCCATGCCCCTATGACCCCCACGTCCCCCCCCCATGTCCCTATGACCCCCACGTCCCCCCCCATGTCCCCCAGCCCTTGCCACCAGCCCCGTGATGGCAGATGCTACAGGTGGGGTTGTTGTCATCTCCCGTCCCCATACGCCCCCCCCATGCGTCGTGTCCCCCCCCCCGTGTCCCCGTACCGTTGCCGCCAGCCCCCTGGTCGTGGATGCTGCAGATGGGGTTCCCCCCCCCGCTCTCGATGCAGCCCCGCAGCACCCGGTTCATCTTCTGCTCCATCTCGGGGTCCCCCCGCTGCACCGCCCCCGCGTCCCGCTCCTCTGCGTTGTCCCCCTGCACCTGGGGACACGGAGCGGGGGGGTGGGCACACCGTAGAGACAACCCCCCCCCAAAACACACAGGGACCCCCTTGGCTCCCCCTTACCTGGATGGAGGAGGCAGCCCCCCCGCCGACGCCGATGCGGTACACGGGGCCCCCCACTTTCACCACCAGCATCCCTGGGGGGGGCACACACATGGATGAGACCCCTTGGACCCCCCCAGGGAGCTTGGGGGTCTTGAGGGGGGTGGGATTTGGGGGTCCCAGGGGAAGTTTGGGGGTCAGATGGGGATTTGGAGGTCCTGGGGGGGCTGGGTTGTGGGTCCCATGGGGATTTGGGGGTCCCATAGGGATTTGGGGGTTCCAGGAAAAGTTTGGGGGTCCCATAGGGATTTGGGGGTTCCAGGGGTGGTTTGGGGATCCCGGGGGGGGGTTAGGGGTCCTGGGGGAAGTTTGGGGGTCCCATGGGGATTTGGGGGGCCTGGGGGGGGTGTTGGGGGACCGGGGGGTCTCACCGGGCTCGGGGGGCTCCTTGCGGACGTGGTCGTCCTCGATGGCACCGATGCCGCCGCTGAACATGATGGGTTTGATCCACTCCCGCCGCTGCCCCCCCGGCAGCACCTGCCCGAAGGAGCGGGCGAAGCCTGGGGACACCCCACGGCGTCACCTCCCCTGCCACCCCAAAGCCCCCCACCACGTGGCACCATCCCACCCCCCCAACCCGGGGGGTCCCCAGAGGTCCCCAAAGCCATGGAGGTCTCCAGGAGCCCCTGAAAGGGCTTTAAATGTCCCCAAGGTCCCCAAGGCAGCGCCGTGTCCCCAAGACCGTGGAGTTCTTTGGGTGTCACCAAGAGGGTCCCCAAACGTCCCGGGGGTCCCCAAGGCCATGGAGATCTTTGGGTGTCCCTGAAGGGTCCCCAAAATGTCCCAGAGGTCCCCAAGGCAGCAGGTGTCCACAAGGGTCCCCAGGGGTCCCCCAAGGACATGAAGATCTTTGGGTGTCACCTAGAGGGTCCCCAAATATCTCAGAGGTCCCCAAGGCAGAGCAGGGTGTCCACAAGGGTCCCCAAGGCCATGGAGGTCTTTGGGTGTCAGCTGGAGGGTCCCCAAATGTCCCAGACGTCTCCAAGGCCATGGAGGTCTTTGGGCGTCACCTAGAGGGTCCCCAAGTGTCCCAGGGAGTCCCCAAGACCATGGAGATCTTTGAGCGTCATTGGAAGGTCCTCAAAAGTCCTTGGGGTCCCAAGGCTGTAGGGTGTCCCCAAGGGTCCCCAAGACCACGGAGGTCTCTGAGCATCCCTGAAGGGTCCCCAAATGTCCTTGGGGTCCCCAAGGCTGCAGGGTGTCCCCAAGGGTCCCCAAGGCCGTGGAGATCTTTGAGTATCATTGGAAGGTCCCCAAATAACTTTGGGGTCACCAAGGCCGTAGGGTGTCCCCAAGGGTCCCCAAGACCTCGGAGGTCTTTGAGCATCCCTGAAAGGTCCCCAAATGTCCCCAGGGGTCCCCAAATGTCCCCCAGGGGGGTCCCCGCTCACCAGCCAACACAGGTTCCCCGAATTTGTTGCCGTAGTCGCTGGCGCCGTCGCTGGCCCCGATGGCGATTTCCAGGGGGCGGGCGAAGGATTTGGGGTACGGCTGCGCCCCGTCTTCCCAGGGCAGGTCGTAGCCTGGGGGGGGGGTGGGGGTGGACATGTGGGTGCCCAACCAGCTGGGGGTGGGGTGGGGGGAGCCGGGGCTTGGAGGGCGGGTCCCAGGGGTGGGGGGATCCCAGGTTTGGGGGGAACCGGGGGAGTTTTGGGGGGTTCAGTGAGATTTGGGGGGGTCCTGGGGAGTTTTGGGGGGGGTCTGTGGGTTATGTAGGGGTCTAAGGGGTTTGGGGGGGATCCCTGGGGTATTGGGGGTCCTGGGGGAGTTGGGGGGGGTCCCAGGGGGTTTGGGGTCCTGGGGGGGGGGCCTAGGGGGGTCCAAGGAGTATTGGGGGGTCCCAGGAGGTTTCAGGGAGTCCCAGGGGTATTGGGGTGCCTGGGAGGGTCCAGGGGGGTCCCAGGAGTTTGAGGGATTGTGAAGGGGTTCAGGGCGTCTGAGGGGTTTGGGGGGGTCCCTGGGATATTGGGGTTTCTGGAGGGGGGCGGTCCCAGGGGGGTTGAAAGTTCTTGGGTGTTTAGGGGGGTCCCGGGAAGTTTCAGGGGGTCCCAGGGGTATTGGGGGACCTGAGGGGGTCCCAGGGGTATTGGGGGGTCCCAGGAGGTTTCAGGGGGTCCCTCGCATATTAAGGGGCCTGGGGGAGGGGTTCAAGGGGTCCCCAGGGGGTTTGGGGGCACCCCGGGGGGTCGGAGGGGGGTCCCGAGGGTCTCACCAGGGATGAGCAGGTTGCCGAAGCTGTACCCGGCGGTGCCGGCGATGACGTGGGCGCCGCGGCCGGTGCACTGCACGTCCCGGATCCGGCCCCCCGTCCCCGTCGTCGCCCCGCTGAAGGGGGCCACAGCTGGGGGTGGGGCCAGATTAGGACACACCCACTCCTCAAACCACACCCCACCACACCCCCCGGCCCCTCCCCACCCCAAACCCCGCTGACCGGTGGGGAAGTTGTGGGTCTCGGCGGTGAAGATGACGTGCCGGATGGTCGTCCTCTTCTCAAAGGGACTCGGTTCGGCCGGGTCCCGCGGCCACAGCGCCGTCACCGGCACGCCCCGGATGGCGCTGCGGGGACAGGGGACACGTCAACCCCCTCCGGTACCCAATGGGGGGGCCACGCGGCGAGGCACAGGCACCCATGGGTGATGGCATCCTGCTAGCGTCCGCGCCATCATCACCTATGGGTGATGGGACTCCTCAACCTTGAAGCCATCATCACCCATGGGTTGTTGGGTGCTGCAACCTCCATGTCATGGGCACCCATGGGTGATGGAACTGCCCAACCACCACGCCATCATCACCCATGGGTGATGGGATATCCCCAACCTCCATGCCATCATCACCCATGGGTGATGGGACTCCTCAACCTTGAAGCCATCATCACCCATGGGTGATGGGACTCCTCAACCTTGAAGCCATCATCACCCATGGGTTGTGGGGTGCTCCAACCTCCATGTCATGGGCACCCATGGGTGATGGAACTGCCCAACCTCCATGCCATCATCACCCATGGGTGATGGGATCCCCCACTGCCCATGCCACGATCACCCACGGGTGATGGAACCTCCCCCAACCTCCCCACCGTGGTCACCCATGGGTGACAGCCACCCCAAGGACCCCTGGCCTTGACGCCATGGGGCACCCATGGGCCCCACCTGCTGTTGTCAGAGAACTTGATGACATTGTTGGGGTTGCTGGAGCTCTGGGTTCCCATGATGCTCTGGAAGAGTGACTCCGGCTTCTCCCGCCCATCCACCACCAACCGCCCCTTGAAGAACCAGTGGCGGCTGTGCTCGCTGGGGACACGGTCATGGGGGGCAGTGTCACCGGGGGGGGACACGGACATGGGGGTGGCATCAATGGGGGACATGGGACATGGTCATGGGAGTGTCATCAATGAGGGACATGGACATGGGAGGTGGCATCAATGGGGGACATGGGGACATCGTCATGGGGGTGTCAACAGTGGAGGACACGGTCATGGGAATTGGGGGGGTCAGGGAGTTCAGGGGGAGTTGGGGGGGTGGAGGAGGGTTGAGGGAGGTTGGGGGGGACTGGGGAGGGGTCAGGGGGATTTGGGGGGGGTCCGGGGGTCACCTGTTGGACTGGGCCAGGTCGAAGCACTCCACCGAGGTGGGGTTGCGGCCGGCGGCGCGGAAGAGGCGGGTGTAGTACTGCACGTCCCAGGGGTCGAAGGCCAGACCTGGGGGACACCGCTGTCCCCAAGGGTCCCCAGGGACACCCCGATATCCCCCCCCCCGACCCCCCACCGTGTCCCCTCAGGTCCTTTGACCCACACCCAGGGGCCTCGGGGACGCCCCGTGGCCCCATAACGCTTTGTCCCCAAGTGTCCCCATGTCCCCGTGTCCTTGTGTCCGATGTCCTCATGTCCCCTTGTCCTTTGTCCCCCATGTCCCCATCACGCCCCATGTCCCCAAGCAGCCACACAGCTCCGCGTCCCACGTCCCGTCCTCCACGTCCCCATCTCCCATGTCCCTCATGTCCCCATGTTCTCATCTCCCATGTCCCCATGTTCTCATCTCCCATGTCCTTCACGTCCCCATCTCCCATGTCCCTCATGTCCCCATGTTCTCATCTCCCATGTCCTTCATGTCCCCATGTCTCCAAGTAGCCCCCATCCCCATGTCCCCTCGTCCCCCCAAGTCCCCATGTCCCATGTCCCCAAGCACCCCCATGTTCTCCATGTCCTCACGCCCCCTTGTCCCCACATCTCCTGTCCTCCATGTCCCCACGTCCCCACGCAGCCCCACATCCCCCCGTCTCCCCCATGTCCCCCCGTCCCCCGATGTCCCCCATATTGCCACGTCCCCTTGTCCCCAAGCGCCCCCACATCCCCACCACGTTCCCCACCACGTCCCCTTCTCCCCACCTCCCCCCATGTCCCCACGTCCCCCCCCCCACGTCCCGTCCCCCTACCCAGCTCGTGGTCCGCCTTCTCCAGGGCCTGGGGGCCACCCCGCAGGACGTCGATGGTGGTGACGGGGACGGGGCGCACGGGGACCTCGAAGGTGACCAGCGGCTCCGGGTAGAGCTGTTCCGTCATGGGGTCCCGCAGCGCCCGCCCCAGCCGTCCCGCTGCCCCCGCCGGCGGCTGCCCCTCGAACTGGGGGGGGGGGACACACATGGGACACGCACGCCCCACATCACCCCATCCCGTCCCGCTGGGGACCCCCAGGACGCGGGGACCCCAAGGACAGGGGGGACACCGGGACCCCCAAAACAGCCGATGCCCCCCCGATGTCCCCAGCATCCCCAGTGCCTCCCGCGCCCCCCCCGGCGCCCACCTGGAGCAGGAGGCGGCGGGAGCGCTCCAGGCGTCGCACGCGGCACAGCCCGGCCGCCCGGCACAGGGAGACGGCGTTGGTGGAGGCGGCCGTGGAGACCCCCAACCTGCCGGCACCCACGGCACCCGTGGGACTCCCACCCGTAACCCGCGGGACCCCCCCTGGGCACCGGTGGGATCCCCCAACGGGGAACACACAGCACCCACGGGACCCCCCATGCCAGGCACCCCCAGCACCCATAGGACCCCTCCCCAGCACCCACGGGACCCCCCCCCCAGGCACCTACAGCACCCACGGGACCCCCCAGCACCCATAGGAGCCCCTCCAGCACCCCCAGCATGCATGGGACCCCCCCACCAGGCACCTACAGCACCCATGGGACCCCCAGCACCCATGGGACCCCCCCAGCACCCATGGGACCCCCCCCCAACAGGCACATACAGCACCCGTGGGACCCCCCAGCACCCATGGGGACCCCCCCACCAGGCACCTACAGCACCCACAGGACCCCCAGCACCCATGGGACCCCCCCAGCACCCATGGGACCCCCCCCCTCATACCTGGGCCCAATCTCCAGCAGCACGTGGGGGCCGTGGGGGCGCAGGAAACTTTTGGGGGCCACCTCCTCCCCCTCTCCCAGGGGGGACCCCAGGAGCCAGCGCAGGATCCGGCCCTCCTCCGCGCTGGGGGGGGTCTCCCCTGCGCACCCCAAAGGTTGGGACCCCCCCCACAAACACCTCCCTGACACCCAGTCCCCCCCCACTGCCCCCCCCATCCCTCTGAAACCCCCCCAAAGTCCCCAGCAGCCCCTGACCCCCCCGTCCCCCCCATGTCCCCCCAAGTCCCCCACGTCCCCCAATGTCCCCCCATCCCCCATGTCCCCCCATGTCCCCACGTCCCCCCATATTCCCCCGTCCCCTGCCCTGTGTCCCCCCAAGTCCCCCCCATCCCCAAAACCCCCTGTCCCCCCATGTCCCCTGATGTCCCCCAATGTCCCCATATTCCCCCATCCCCCTGCCCCCCGTCCCCCCCATGTCCCCCCATGTCCCCACATCCCCCCATATTCCCCCCTGTCCCCCTGCCCCGTGTCCCCCCGAGTCCCCCCTGTCCCCCCACATCCCCAAAACCCCCCCATGTCACCCCATGTCCCCCAATGTCCCCATATTCCCCCCTGTCCCCCTGCCCTGTGTCCCCCCCAAAGTCCCCCACGTCCCCAAAACCCCATGTCCCCCCCCGTCCCCCTTCCCCCTGTCCCCCCACGTCCCCCCGACCCCCCGTGTCCCGTCCCCCCCCCGTGTCCCCCCCCCGTACCGTCCCAGGCCAGGTAGTAGCAGAGCTCGCAGGTGACAGCGGTGACCCCCGGTTCCACGGCCCGGGCCACCCGCAGGGGGGACCCCAGTCCCAGTCCTGGGGGGGCCCCCCCAGATCCCTCCCCGGGACCCCCCACTCTTTCGGGGGGGCCCGGCCGCACATAGAACCGCAGCACCTGCATCTGGGGGGGGGGGAGGGGGGAGAGGGTAGGAGGGGGCCCCCAAAGGTGGAGGGACCCCCTCAGCACCCCCAAACCTGGGGACCCCCCTCCAAGCACCCCCAAATCTGAGGACTCCCAGGCCCCCCCCCCCCAAATTGAGGACCCCCAACCCCCTGGCACCCCTAAAGCCTGGGGAATCCCCAAACTCGGGACCCCTCCTCGAGACCCCCAAATCCCCAGGGACCCCCCAAATACCAGGGAACCCCCAAAACCTCAGGGATCCCCAAAAACTGGGGACCCCCCCAAAACTCCCCAGGACCGGGGTGACACCTCCAGGGCCCCCAAAATCCCCCGGGGACCCCCCCAAAAGCCCCTGGGGACCCCTAAACTCCCCAAAACCCTCAAGGACCCCCTAAACCTCAGGGAACCCCGGTGACCCCCAAACCCTGGGAATCCCCCAAACCCCCAAGACCCCCAAACTCCCCAAGACCCCCAAAATCCCCAAAGACCCCCAAAACCCCCAGGGACCCCTAAACCTCGGGGACCCCCCCAAACCCCGGGGACCCCCCCCAAACCCTGGGGACACCTAAACCCCCCAAAACCCCCAAACCCCCCCTAAACCTCAGGGACCCTCCCAAACCTCAGGGACCCCCCCAAACCCCAGAGATCCCCCCAAACCCTGGGGACCCCTAAACCCCCCAAAACCCTCAAGGACCCCCTAAACCTCAGGGACCCCCCCATACCCCAGAGATCCCCCCAAACCCCGGGGACCCCTAAACTCCCCAAAACCCCCAAAACCCCCAAACCCCCCCTAAACCTCAGGGAGCCCCCCAAACCTCAGGGACCCCCAAACCCCCCCTAAACCTCAGGGACCCCCCCAAACCCCAGAGATCCCCCCAAACCCCGGGGACCCCTAAACTCCCCAAAACCCCCAAAACCCCCAAACCCCCCCTAAACCTCAGGGACCCCCCCAAACCCCGGGGACCCCCCCTCAAACCTTGAGGACCCTCCCAGGGACCCCCAAACCCCCTCAGGGATCCCCCACCCCCCCCCCCAAAACGTCACCGCCCTCACCCTCCCCACGTCACTCGCGGGGGGACCCCTCCCCGGGGGTCGCTATTACGTCACGCCACGTCACGCGTGCCCCCCCCCCCCCCCGTACCACGCGCCGCTCCGCAGCCTCTGCCCCCGCCGCCGCCGCGGGGCCGCCACCACAGGGGGGGGGCGGGGCTTGAGGGGGGGCGAGGGGGCGGGGCTTGAGGGAGGGGGCGAGGGGGCGGGGCCTGCCCTCCCGTGACCCCGCCCCCCCGGACCTGGAGGGATCCATCGGGGGAGCCCGGGGGGGGGGGAGGGAGGGGAGGGGGGGAGGGGGTGCCCATCCCCCACCGCCACGGTGACATCCAAGTGGGTGAGGGCACCAGGAGCCCCTCCCCCACCCGGGGGGACCCACCGGGACCCACCTGTCCTGGGGGGGGGGGGACGGGGGACATCTCCCATCCTCCCCCCCCCCACTCCCCATGGGGGGGACCCAGGTGTGTAAGGAGGGGTGGTCCCTGGGGACCCCCGCCCTGCCCCTCCCCCCCCCCGGTTGCCTCATATTGGGGGGGAGGGGCGCCGCAAAGGCTTCTGGGTAACACCGCCCCCCCCCCAAGGCCAGAGCCGACCCCGTGACCCCTGGGGGGGTTGGCCCAGGGCCAGGGGGGCGGTGGGGGGGGTGTGGAAGGTCACCGGTGAGCCGGCGGGTGACGTCAGCGGCGACGTCATGCGGCCTTGGAGCAGGACTGTGGCCCCGGGGGGGGGGGGGGGGACACTCAGGGGTCCGGGCGCACCGCCCGGCCCCGCCCACCCCGCGCGCCCCCGGGGGGGGCGGGGCTATGCAAATAGCCGGGAGGCTGGGGGGCGCGCCGGGGGGCGGGAGGCGCATGCGCACAGCACCCACCCCAGCCGCTCTCCGGAGGGGGGGGGGGAGCGGCGGGCCGCGCATGCGCAGCGGGACGGGGGGAACCCCCCGGTGTCCCCGTGGGTCACGGTGTCCCTCGTCCCCGTGGGTCGTGGCGACCCCATGGGCCATGGTGTCCCGTGTCATCGTGGACGCCGTGTCCACACGCGTCATGGTGTCCCGTGTCCCCACGGCCAGGGCGTCCCCATGGCCGTGGTGTCCCCCCCCACAGCCAGGGTGTCCACACATGTCGTGGTGTCCCACATCCCCACTGATCGTTGTGTCCCCATGGCCGTGGTGTCCCATGGCCGCCATGTCCACACATGTCATGGTGGCCCACATCCCCATGGCCATGGTGGCCCATGTCCCCATGGCCGTGGTGTCCCTCGTCCCCATGGGACGTGGTCTCCTTGTGGCCATGGTGTCCCTCGTTCCCACAGTCATGGTGTCCCTCGTCCCCATTGATGGTTGTGTCCTCATGGCCAGGGCGTCCCCATTGTCATGGTGTCCCATGGCCGTGGTGTCCCTCGTCCCCATGGCCGTGGTGTCCCATGTCCCCATGGACACCATGTCCACACATGTCATGGTGTCGCATGTCCCCATGGGTCATGGTGTCCCCATGACCATGGTGTCCCTCGTCCCCATGGGTCATGGTGTCCTCGTGGCCGTGGTGTCCCACATCCCCACAGTCCGGGTGTCCCCATTGTCATGGTGTCCCACATCCCCACTGATCGTTGTGTCCCCATGGCCATGATGTCCCCATGTGTCATGGTGTCCCGTGTCCCCATGGCCATGTTCTCCCACATCCCCATGGTCATCGTGTCCCCATGGCCATGGTGTCCCCATGTGTCATGGTGTCCCACGTCCCTGTGGGTCATTGTGTCCCCGTGGCCATGGTGTCCCACGTCCCCATGGTCATCGTGTCCCCGTGGCCATGATGTCCCCACGGTCAGGCTGTCCCTTGTCCCCAAACTCAGTCCCAATCCATGCAGCGGTGGGAGAGGAACCACATTTATTCCCCATGTTCCCCCCCCCCCACCATGGTGCAGGCACAGGGGACACAGGGGACATTCGGGTTGGGGGAAACTGAGGCAGGGCTGGGTCGGGCCGGGTCATACTGGGACAATATGGGGCGGGGGGGAGGATGAGGAGGTTGGGGACACCTCGGGGAGCTTGGGGATGGTCCAGGGAGGGTTGAGGACATCTGGGGAGGTTGGGGACATCTTGGGGAGGTTGGGGACATCGAGGCGGGGAGAAGGGTAGGGATGGTCCCAGGAGTTTGGGGACATCCTGGAGGGTTGGGGACATCCCACGGTGGGGGTGTCGGTGACATTGGGGGGGGGTCAGATGGCGACGCTCTCCTGGACGCAGGCGGGGTCGAGGTAGGGGTAGGGCAACGCCAGCCCCTCGTTGCGCTGCCGGATGCGGTGGGAGATGGCGGCCAAGCGGCGCCGGAAGGAGGCCAAGAGCCGCCGTGGGGCCGCCCCACTGAGGAGCTCCTCGGAGCGGGACCCCAGCGGCCGCTGGGGGTCAGAGGAGGTGTTAGAGGTGGGGGGGGTCAGACACCTGGGTCCTCTTGGGGACATGGCGGGGGGGGGACACACACACCACGGTCCCCACCGGGACGCCTGGGTCCTCTTGGGGACATGGGGGACATCCCACCCGGACACCAGGGTCCCCAAAGAGGGGGGGTAAGGGGAAGGTGGGGGGGTGCCCACCCGGATTACTGGGTGTCCCCCCCGCTTCTTACCGGCTCTCCGCCCTCGTAGCTGACGACGCTGAGCAGGGCCAGGAGGGCGCCGGTGGCGTCGGGGGACGGGAGGGTCCTCAGCAGCAGCTCGGCGGTGGCCTCCTCCTTCCTCCGTGGCGGTGGTCGCCCCAGCGTTCCCGGCGTGTTGGGCATCCAGGCGGCGTAGTCGTACTGGGAAGCGGGTGGGGGGGGGGGTCAGTGGGGGGAACCCCAGCGTCTGGGTCCCCCCCCAATCTCCTCCGGGGTCACCTGGGTCCCACCGGGGTCACCCGAGTCCCCTGTGGCCACCAAGGAGGCTCCATGGCCACTTCTGAGATGTACGTGGGCGTTTGGCCACCCTCCAGGTTGCCCCGTGTCGTGCCCCCCCACGTCCCCCCAGGTGTCACCTGGCCGCTGTTGACGGCAGCGTGCCGGGCGGAGCAGCAGAAGATGATCATGGTGACGAACTTCACCAGCTCGGGGCGGCTGCAGAGCTTCGAGGGGAAACCTGGGCGGAGGGTGGCATGAGGTCAGCGATGACCTCACCCGCCACGGGCAGCCCCCACCAGTGCCCCACGCATGGCACCCCACCAACACGCCACCTGGCACGGGCATGGCATGATCATGGCCATCCCATGTCTTGACCGTAGCCATGGCATGACCATGACTGTGGCCATGACCACACCCATCCTGTGTCTTGACCACGGCATGACCGTGACCATGGCCACGACCATGGCTATGACCGTGCCCATGCCATGTTACACACCTGGCTATGAGCATGGCATGACCGTGACTGTGGCCATAACCATGTCCATCCCATGTCGTGACCATGGCCATGACCGTGCCCATGCCATGTCACCAGTCTGGCTATGACCATGGCCATGACCGTGGCATAGCTGTGACCACAACTATGGTGTGAGACCTTGGCCATGGCCATTGCTGTGGCACGGTCGTAACGGTGATTGGGGTCACGGCCATGACTGTGGCAGGACCGTGACCAACACCATCACCACGACCATGGCTGTCACCGTCACTGCGGTGTGACCATGGCCACGACATGACCGTGACCGTGGCCGTAATGATGATTTGACCATGACCACGACTATTGTCGTGATGTGACCACAACCATCACTGCCATCATGACCGTTACCAGGGTGCAACCATGGCAATGCCCATGATGGTCACCATCACCGTGCATAATCATCACCTGGATGTGACCATCACCGTGGCCGTGACCATCACCGTGACCGTCACCAGGCCCCCTACCCGTCTTCTCATTGCCCAGGACAGCATAGGTGAAGATCTCGCCCACCCAGTCCTGGAGCTCGTAGTCCTCGGCCACGTCACTGTCCTCGGGGTAGTAGAGAGCCACGATCCCCTCCACTAGGCTGGGCCACCACAGGGACATCGGTGAGACGTGGGGACAGGGCCGTGCCCACTGTCCTGGCGTCACCTCCAGCAGCTCCCAACCCTGTGGTCCCTGTCCCCAGCCCTGTTGCCTCCATCCTCGTCATCCCCATTCCCCACGTCCTCATCCTTGTTGCTCCCATCACTGATGTCCCCAAGCCCGTGTCCCCATCCCCATTGTCCCCCACCATCTCTGTCCCCGTGTCCCCATGCCTGTTGTCTCCATCCCCATGTCCCCATCTCCAGCGTACAATCCTCGTGGCCTGATCCCCAAGTCCCATCCCCACGTCCCCATCCCCATGTCCCATCCCTGCGGTCCCACCCCGTGGTCCCCATCTTCGTCATTCCCATCTCCATGTCCCCATCTCCCACGGCCTCATCCCTGTTGTCCCCATGCCCATGTCCCCCCCCCACCTCTCGATGGCCCCCCAGATCTCCAGGGCGTCATCGCGGTAGTGGTAGTTGGGAATGTCGGTGACGCCGCGGTGCTCCAGGTCATCGGGGACACACAGCTCCCTGTAGGTCAGCGCCGCCGTCCCCCGGGCCACCAGCTCCAGCGTCCCTTCCCGTCCCACGGCCGTGGCCTGGGGATGCCACCATCCCTCAGTGTCCTCCATCGCGTGTGTGTCCCCCCCAATTCCTCCCATCCCTGGGGGACCCAGCTGTCTGGGTGCTACCGGGGGGGGACACCCAGGTGTCCAGATGCCACCAAGGGGGGGACCCAGGCGTCCGGCTGACCTGGTCGATGAACGCCCCAGGGCTGAGCAGAGCCTCCCGGGCCAAAATGTTGATGTGGAAGGTGAAGCGGCAGTGAGGCAGCAGGAGCTGGGGACATTGGGACAAGGGGGGGACACGGGACATGGGGGACATGAAGGACATGGGACATGGGAAACGTGGACATGGGATACGGGGGACATCAGGGCATGGGGGCTGGGGGACATGGGGACGTGGGATACGAGGGACATGGGACATGGGATATGGGGGACATGAAGGACATGGGAAAGGTGGACATGGGATACGGGGGACATTGGGCATGGGACATGGGGGATGTGGGACATGGGGGACATGGGGACATGAGGACATGGGACATGGAGGACATGGGGCATGGGACATGGGGCAATGGGGACATTTTATGTGTAGGTGATGGGGACATTGGGAAATGGGACATGTGGGCCGTGGGAACATGGGGCCATGTAGGTGGTGGGGACATGGGACGTGGGGGATTGGACATGGGACAGGTGGGTGATGGGGACATGGGATATGGTACATTGGGACATGGAGGCCATGGGGACATGGGACATGGGGACCTGGGACACCGGGGGGACGTTGGACATGGGGACACGGGACACAGGACACGGGACATGGGGGCATGGGACGTGTAGGTGGTGGGGACATTGGGAATTGGGACATGTGAGCAGTGGGGACATGGGACATGTAGGTGGTGGGGACATGGGACATGAGGACATTGGACATGGGGACATCGGACATGTAGGTGATGGGGACATGTGAGCAATGGGGACATGTAGGTGGTGGGGACATGGGACGTGGGACAGATGGGTGATGGGGACACGGGACGTGAGACCTGGGACGTGATAGACTGGGACACGGAGGCCGTGGGGACGTGGGACACCGGGGGGACGTTGGACAGGGGGACGTGGGACACAGGAGAAGGGGGTGCAGTCTGGGGGTACCTGGTGGATGGGGTGGCAGGCGGGCAGGCGGTGGGTGGCCAGGGCGAAGGTCTCCCCCAAGAAGTGAGTGTGCAGCAGGTGGGTGACGGCCTCGTGCAGGGTGAAGTGGGCGCCCCGCACCCACAGCTTGGCCAGCGCCCACCCCCACGGCCCGTCCCCCGGCAGGAAGATGGGCGACTCGGGGCCGGGGTGCTGGGACAGCTGGGGGGGGACACATGGGTGGGGGCGTCAGCGGGGACGGGGGACACGGGGGTGTGGGGGGACAAGGGGACGAGAAGGCACCATGGGGACAAGGGGACGCCATGGGGGCACGTGGTGGCATCATGATGTGGGTCATGGGGACACCATGGGGACAAGGGGGGACAAGGGGACCCATGGGGATATGGTGGCATGGGGATGTGGGTCATGGGGACGTGGGGACAAGGGGACACATGGGGACACGAAGACACCGTGGGGACAAGGGGGGACATGGAGACACGTAGGGGCACATGGGGACAAGGGGACACCGTGGGGGCACATGGGGACATGGTGGCATCATGATGTGGGCCATGGGGACATGGGGACAAGAGGGGACAAGGGGACATGGGGACAAGGGGACCCATGGGGGTATGGTGGCATGGGGATGTGGGTCATGGGGACGTGGGGACAAGGGGACACCACAGGGACAAGGGGACACATGGGGACATGGTGGCATCATGATGTGGGGACAAGAGGACACCATGGGGACAAGGGGACACTACGGGGACAAATGGGGATATGGTGGCATCATGATGTGGGACATGGGGGTGTGGGGACAAGGGGACACCAGGGGGACACGAAGACACCGTGGGGACAAGGGGGGACATGGAGACACGTAGGGACACATGGGGACAAGGGGACACCGTGGGGACATGGTGGTGGCATCATGATGCAGGTCATGGGGACAAGAGGGCACCATGGGGACAAGGGGGGACACGGGGACATGGGGGGACACAGAGGGGACACGGGGGGACACACACGGTACCTGGATGGCGATGGGCAGGAGCTGCTGGCCGGGGCTGATCCAGAGCAGGCAGAGGGGGGCGGCCAGGAATTGGGGTTCCCCCCCCACGCGCCCCGTGGGGAGCCCATCCAGCAGCGCGTAGTCGGCCAGGAAGATGCGTCCCCCCTGCGCGCCCCCACATCTGGGCGTGTGTCCCCCGGCCAAACACCTGGGTGCCCCCCCAGATGCCTGGCACCCACCAAACCCTGGGGTCCCCATGACCCTTGGGACCCCCCACCCTGCCCCAGACACCTGGGACCCCCCCAAACCCTGAGGTCCCCTTGACCCCTGGGCCCCCCCACCCTGCCCTGGACCCTTGGGTGCCCCCCCAGATGCCTGGGTGCCCCCCAGATGCCAGGGCCCCCCCAAACCCTGGGGTCCCCATGACCCCTGCGACCCCCCACCCTGCCCTGGGCACCTGGGTGCCCCCCAGACCCCTGGGTGCCCCCCCAGATGCCTGGGAGCCCCCAAACCCCGGGGTCCCCAAGACCCCTGGGACCCTCCACCCTGCCACAGACCCCTGGGTGCCCCCCCAGATGCCTGGACGCCCCCAAACCCCGGGGTCCCCGTGACCCCCCGGACCCCCGGGACCCCCCACCCAGGGGCTGGGGGGGCGGCCGACCTCCATCTCGCGCCGGAGGCAGGTGGCGGGGCCGAGGCTGGGTGCCACCATGGGGGGGGTGACGGGGAAGTTGGGGGGCAGGCGGGAGCAGCGGCGCAGCAGGACGGGGTTCACCCCGCTCAGGTACTGCGCCCCGAAAAACGCGTCGTCCTGCCAGTGCCGCAGCACGTACTCTGCGGGGGGGGGGACACAAACACAAATGGGTGCCCCCCCAGACACCTGGGTGCCCCCCAAACACCTGGGTGCCCCCCACCCAAACACCTGGGTCCCCCCCACGTCCCCCCCACCCGGACACCCGGGTGCCCCCGGTGTGAGGGAGGGGCACCCACCACTGATGGGGGTCCCGGGCCCCTCCAGCGCCTCCTGAATGTCCTCGAAGCTGCGCCAGGAGCCACCGCAGCGAAGCCCCCGGAGGCGGACCCGGATCTGGCTGGGGACAGGGGACATGGGGACATCATGGGGACATCATGGGGACACCATGGGGACACCACGGGAACATGAGGACATGGGACATGGGGACACCATGGGGTGTGGGGACATGGGGGACATGGGGAGACGGGCTTGGGGACACTACGGGGACATGGGGGGGTGGCACATGGGGACACCATGGGGACATGGGGACACCATGAGGTGTGGGGACATGGGGGACATGGGGAGATGGGCATGGGGACACCATGAGGACATAGGGACAGGGGACATGGGGATGCCATGGGGACATGGGACATGGGGACACCATGAGGTGTCAGGATGTGGGACATGGGCATGGGGACACGGGACATGGGGACACCATGGGGACACCATGGGGTGGGGGACATGGGCAACATGGGGAGATGGGCATGGGGACATAGGACATGAGGACACCAGGGGACATGGGGACACCATGGGGACATGGGACATGGGGACAACATGGGTTGTGGGGACATGGGGGACATGGGGAGATGGGCATGGGGACACCATGGGGACATAGGGACATGGGACATGGGGACATCACGGAGTGTGGGGATGTGGGACATGGGCATGGGGACACCATGGGGATAGGGGACATGGGGATACCAGGAGACATGGGGACACCATGGGGACATGGGAGATGGCACATGGGGACACGGTGACAGGGGACGTGGGGACACCATGGGGACGTGACGGGGACGCGGGGGGACACACATGGGACCCAGTGGGGGACAAGTGGGGACATGCAAAGACAGTGGTGGCGGGGACACTTGGGGACACTCGGGGGACGTGGGGGGGTGACGGCGACACTGACGCGGCGGCGGCGCGGGCGGCGATGTTGGCGCGGTGTCCCAGGGGATAGGCCAGGCTGGGGGACAGCTGCCGGGGGGGGGACGGCGACGGCGGCGACGGCGGCGACGACGACGGCGACAACGCCGATGGCGGTGGCGGGGGGGGTGGCCAGGGGCAGAGGGCGGGGGGCAGCGCCCGCAGCCGCCAGGGCCACCCCGGGGCGTAGGGCTCCCACCTGGGGGGGGGGGGACGGACTCGTGGGTCCTGCTCCCAGTGCTCCCAGTAACCTCCCAGTAACGTCCCGGTCGTCCCCAGTGACCCACCAGCGCTCCCAGGAACCTCCTGGTGCCTCCCAGTGCTCCCAGTCTCATCCCAGTGCCCCCGCAGTCCTCCCAGTCCCCCCCCAGTGACATCCCAGTGCTCCCAGTCCCCCCCCAGTGCTCCCAGTCCTCTCCTAGTCCCCCCCCCAGTCCCCTCCCAGTGACATCCCAGTGTTCCCCGTCCCCTCCCAGAGCTCCCAGTCCCCTCCCAGTGCCCCTCGCCATATTCCCCGTCCCCTCCCAGTGCTCCCAGTCCGTACTGGAAGGCCTCCTGGCGCTCCCTCCGCTCCTCCCGGCGCTGCTGCAGCAGCTGTGGCTCCCAGGTGGCCTCACGCGGTGTCCGGGCTGGGGGGACATCGGGGGGACATGGGGGTCCCAGGACAACATAGCAGCCCCTCCCCAGTGCCTCCGGTTCCCTCCCACTCCCCACGTCATGGGAGGTGATGGGGGTCACAGGTGTCCCCATGGTGTCGTGTCCCCGTGGCCCCACAGTGTCCCCATGTCCCCATGTGTCCCCACATCCCCATGTCCCCTCACGTCCCCATGGTGTCCCCGTGGTGTCCCCTTGTCCCCGTGTCCCATATCTCCATGGCATCCCCATGTCCCCCCATGTCCCCATGGTGTCCCCATGGTGTCCCCTTGTCCCCGTGTCCCATATCCCCATGATGTCCTCATGTCCCCATGTCCCCCTACGTCCCCATGGTGTCCCCATGGTGTCCCCTTGTCCCCATGTCCCATATCTCCATGGCATCCCCATGTCCCCCCATGTCCCCTTGTCCCCATGGTGTCCTCTTGTCCCCAAGTCCCATATCCCCATGGCATCCCCATGCCCCCCCATGTCCCCATGGTGTCCCCATGGTGTCCCCTTGTCCCCATGTCCCATATCCCCATGATGTCCTCATGTCCCCATGTCCCCCTACATCCCCATGGTGTCCCCATAGTGTCCCCATGGTGTCCCCTTGTCCCTGTGTCCCATATCCCCATGACGTCCTCATGTCCCCACATCCCCATGGTGTCCCCGTGGTGTCCCCTTGTCCCCATGTCCCATATCCCCATGGTATCCTCATGTCCCCCCATGTCCCCATGGTGTCCCCATGGTGTCCCCTTGTCCCCATGTCCCATATCCCCATGACGTCCTCATGTCCCCATGTCCCCCTACATCCCCATGGTGTCCCCGTGGTGTCCCCTTGTCCCCATGTCCCATATCCCCATGACGTCCTTGTGTCCCCCCACGTCCCCATGGTGTCCCCGCGGTGTCCCCCTGTCCCCACGTCCCCCCCGCGTCCCCCACTGTCCCCGTACCAGTGCCCTCCCGCAGCTCCAGGCAGCCGCTCTCCAGCCAGCGGTAGCAGGGGAAGGTGGCCCTGGGGACGTCCCCATCGCCCCCACCATCGCCGTCCCCGTCCTCATCGCCGTCCCCGTCGTCGTCCCCGTCCCCCAGGGGCCCGGCGACAGTGACGCGGGCGCAGAACCAGCGGTCGGGGACGAGGGACACCAGCGGCTCCTTCCACAGCCGCACCAGCAGGAGGGTCCCCAGGGGCTGCGCCGACGTCACCTCCACCACCACCGTCTGTGGTGGCACCGCCTGTCACCCCCCTGTCGCCCCCCGTCACCCCTCGTGTCACCTCCCCTGTCCCCCCCATGTCACCCCGTCACCTCCATCACCCCTCGTGTCACCCCCTGTCACCCCCATGTCACCCCATCACCCCTTGTGTCACCCCGTCACCCCCATGTCACCTCCATCACCCCCCATCACCCCTTCTGTCACCCTCCATGTCACCCCCCATGTCACCCCATCACATCCATCGCCCCCCATGTCACCCCCTGTCACCCCCCCATGTCACCCCATGTCACCCCGATCACCCCTTGTGTCACCCCATCACCCCCATGTCACCCCCATCACCCCCATGTCACCTCCATCACCCCCATGTCACCCCCTGTCACCCCCCATCACCCCCCGTGTCACCCCATGTCACCCCATCACCCCTTGTGTCACCCCCATGTCACCCCCATCACCCCCATGTCACCTCCATCACCCCCATGTCACCCCCTGTCACCCCCCATCACCCCCTGTGTCACCCCATGTCACCCCATCACCCCTTGTGTCACCCCCATGTCACCCCCATCACCCCCATGTCACCTCCATCACCCCCCATCATCCCTTCTGTCACCCTCCATGTCACCCCCCATGTCACCCCCATCACATCCATCGCCCCTCATGTCACCCCCTGTCACCCCCATGTCACCCCATGTCACCCCATCACCCCTTGTGTCACCCCCATCACCCCCCGTGTCACCCCGTCACCCCATCACCCCCCGTGTCACCCCATGTCCCCCTGTCACCCCATGTCACCCCCATCACCCCTTGTGTCACCCCCATCACCCCCATGTCACCCCCATCACCCCCATGTCACCCCCTGTCACCCCCCATCACCCCCCATGTCACCCCATGTCACCCCATCACCCCTTGTGTCACCCCCATCACCCCCATGTCACCCCGTCACCCCCATCGTCCCCCGTGTCACCCCACGTCCCCCTGTCACCCCATGTCACCCCCCGTGTCACCCCCATGACCCCCCCGTCCTCCCCCCATGCCTCGTCAACCCACTCAGTGCCCCCCACTCCCTCCCAGCGCCCCCCAGTCCCCCCCCAGTCCCCCCAGCACACTCACGCTGCCGGCGCGCAGGCGATGGAGGGGCCAGTCGAGGTGGCAGGGGGGGCTCTGTCCCCCCGTCCCCACCAGGCTGAGGGTCACGGCCGCCATCGTCCCCCCCCCCCACCGGGACCCCGTCGTCACCCTCACCCGGTAGCGCGCCCCCCCGCCGGACACCGGCGTCCCCTGGGGGCTGCCCGGCTCCCCGGGGGGTGGCGGGGTCCCCTCGGGGACATTTGGGGACGCCGGGGTCCCCTCGGGGGCGGACGGGGCCTCTGGGGATGCCAGGGTGCTCCCAGTAACCTCGGGGTCCCTCCGGGGTCCCTCGGGGTCCCTCGGGGTCCCTCCTGGGGTTCTTTGGTCCCTCGGGGTCTCTTGGGGTCCCTCCTGGGTCCCGTGGGGTCTCTCGGGGTCCTTGGGGTCCCTCTGGGTCCTTCCTGGGGTTCTTGGGTCCCCTGGGGTCCCTCCCGGGGTCTTTGGGTCCCTCGGGGTCCCCTGGGTCCTTCCTGGGTCCCTTGCGGTCCTTGGGGTCCTCAGGGTCTCTTGGGGTCCCTCCTGGGGTCCTTGGGGTCCCTCTGGGTCCTTCCTGGGGTTCTTGGGTCCCCTGGGGTCCCTCCCAGGGTCTTTGGGTCCCTCGGGGTCCCTTGGGGTCCCTCCTGGGGTTCTTGGGTCCCTTGGTGTCCCTTGGGGTCCCTGGGTCCCTCCTGGGTCCCTTGGGGTCTCTTGGGGTCCCTCTGGGTCCTTTCTGGGGTTCTTGGGTCCCTTGGGGTCTCTTGGGGTCCCTCCCGGGGTCTTTGGGTCCCTCGGGGTCCCCTGGGTCCTTCCTGGGTCCCTCGGGGTCCTCGGGGTCTCTCGGGGTCCCTCCTGTGTCCCTTGGGGTCCTTTGGGGTCCTCGGGGTCCCTCCCGGGGTCCTTGGGGTCCTTGGGTCCCTCGGGGTCCCCTGGGTCCTTCTTGGGTCCCTCCTGGGGTCCTTGGGGTCCTTGGGGTCTCTCGGGGTCCCTCCTGTGTCCCTCCTGGGTCCCTTGGGGTCCTCAGGTCCCTCAGGGTCCTCGGGGTCCTCGGGGTCCCTCCCGGGTCCCCCCCGCGGCAACGCCGGCTCCCCGGGGCACTGCTGGGTCCCTTGGCCACCCCCGCAGTCCCAGTCCCTCCCCAGTTCCTCCCAGTTCCCGGCTTTGACCGGTTGGAGCACTCCCGGGACCCGTCCCCCCGCCCGGGGATGCCTGAGTCCACCCGGTTACACCCCAGTTACACCACTGGGCCCAGTAAAACCAGTTCCACCCCTGCTTGCATCAGCGACCCCCGCCGCGGTTGCATCCCAGTCGCATCCCGGTCGCACCGCCGGGTCCCGGC
Source organism: Buteo buteo (assembly GCF_964188355.1). Classification (NCBI taxonomy): domain Eukaryota; kingdom Metazoa; phylum Chordata; class Aves; order Accipitriformes; family Accipitridae; genus Buteo; species Buteo buteo. The sequence continues at coordinate 676,904 of NC_134182.1, read as the reverse complement.
CCCGCCGCGGTTGCATCCCAGTCGCATCCCGGTCGCCCCGCCGGGTCTGGGCCGCACCCCGGTTGCATCCCAGCTGACCCCAGTTACACCCAAGTTACACCCCAGTTACGCCACAGCTGCGTCCCAGTTCACCCCAGTCACGTCCCAGTTGCGCCGCTGGGCGCCATCCCACCCGCGATCCAGCCCGCTCCAGTTACGCCCCAGACATGCCGCTGGGTCTGCACCACACCCCGGCTCCGTCTGAGTTACACCCCGGTTTACACCACTAAGTGTTGGCCCAGCGCCCTTTTATCCCATTGATCCGGTACGGGACCCAGTATGGCCAGTTACACCCCAGTTTAGACCCCGCCACCAGGTCGGAGCTTGGGGTTTGGCCCCCCCACCCCAGTTCCACCCCAGTTTACACCACTGGGCTTGGTTCCCTCCCAGTTACACCCCCGTCTGGACCACTGGCCCTGGCCCCCCACCCCAGCTCACCCAGTTCCCACCGGTGGGCGCAGTCCCATCCCAGATACACCCCAGTTTACACCAGTGAGCCTGGCCCGCTCCTCGTTACCCCCATTTATACCACTGGGCTTGGCCCCAAGCCCAGTTACATCCCAGTTATGCCACTGGGGCTGGGCAGCACCCCAGCCGCATCCCAGTTCACCCCAGTTTACACTGCAAAGTCTTGGCCCAGCACCCTTTTACACCCCTGATCCAGTACGGGACCCACTATGACCAGCTACACCCCAGTTTAGACCCCGACACCAGGTTGGAGCACTGGGTTTGGCCCCCCCATCCCAGTTACACCCCGGTCCGGAGCACTGGGCTTGGCCCCCCACCCCAGTTCACCCAGTTCCCACCAGCGAGCCCGGTCCCATCCCAGTTACACCACAGTTTGGACCACTGGGGCATGGCCACCCATCCCATTTCCTCCCCAGTTTACACCACTGGGCTTGGTTCCCTCCCAGTTACACCCCGGTCCGGACCACTGGGCTTGGCCCCCCACCCCAGTTCACCCAGTTCAGACCACGGGACCTGGCCCCTCCATCCCACTTCCTCCCCAGTTTACACCACTGGGCTTGGTTCCCTCCCAGTTACACCCCAGTCCGGACCACTGGGCTTGGCCCCCCACCCCAGTTCACCCAGTTCCCACCAGCGAGCCCGGTCCCATCCCAGTTACGCCCCAGTTTACACCACCGGTCTTTTCCCTAACGCTAGTTACACCCCAGTTTACACCTCTAGGATTCCTCCCCCATCCCAGTTGTACCCCAGTTTACACCACTGGGCCCGGCCCCCATCCCCCTTCCTCCCCAGTTTGGACCATTAACGCCCCCAGCCTGGGGACAGCACCTTTATTGACACCAGTAACGACTCCCAGTACAGACCAGTTTGGCACCGGGGACACCCCAGCCCCCCTCCCCCTCCCCAAAGTGAACCCACGCATCCGGGGTGACCCCCCCCAGCACCCAGACCCCCCCTCAACCCCTCACCATCGCCCCCCCCCCCAAAATGGAACCCGGGGGTCCGGGGAACCCCCCAGCACCCAACACCCCACTGGGACACCCAGACCCCCCCTCACCCCATAAGGGACCCAGGGGTCTGGGACCCCCCCAAAATGGCACCCAGACCCCCAGAGACCCCCCCCAGCACCCCAAATCCCCCCCAGCCCCCCCTACAAAGAACCGAGGGGTCCTTGTGGACCCTCAAAAGGCCCCCAAATGGCACCCAGACCCCCAAGAACCCAACAAAATAGCACCCAGACACCTGGAATCCCCCCCAAAATGGCACCCAGACCCCCAGAGACCCCCCCAGCACCCAACTCCCCATGGGGAACCCCACACCCCCCCACGATAAGGGACCCAGGGGTCCTTGTGGACCCTCGAAAGGCCCTAAAATGGCACCCAGCCCCCCAAGAACCCAACAAAATGGCACCCAAACACCTGGAACCCCCCCCAAATGGCACCCAGAGCCCCAGGACCCCCCCAAAATGGCACCCAGACCCCCAGAGACCCCCCCCAGTACCCCAAATCCCCCCCAGCCCCCCCTACAAAGAACCGAGGGGTCCTTGTGGACCCTCGAAAGGCCCCCAAATGGCATCCAGCCCCCCAAGAACCCAACAAAATGGCACCCAGACACCCAGACCCCCCCCAAAAAAGGCACCCAGACCCCCAGAGACCCCCCCAGCACCCCAAATCCCCCCCAGCCCCCCCTACAAAGAACCGAGGGGTCCTTGTGGACCCTCGAAAGGCCCCCAAATGGCACCCAGACCCCCAAGAACCCAACCCAATGGCACCCAAACGCTCAGGCACCCCCCCCAAAAAGGCACCCAGCCCCCCGGGGGGGGGTCCCGCCCCCCCTCAGATGGCGACGCTGTTCTCGATGCGGGCGGGGTCCAGGTAGGCGTAGGGCAGCGCCAGGCCGGCGTTGCGGCGGCGGATGCGGCGGGAAATGGCGGCCAAGCGGCGCTGGAAGGCGCCGATGAGGCGTCGGGGGGTTTCCTCCGTGAAATGCTGCTCGGGGTAACAGCCCAGCGGGCGCTGGGGGGGGACGGGGGGGTCAGGGGTCACCCAAACCCCTGGGGGGTCTTGGGGTCTTGGGGGGGAGTCAAAGGGTTGGGTGCTTGGGGGGATGGGGGTCGTTGGAATGGGGGGGGTCATGGGGGTCATAAGCAAACCCCTGGGGGTCATTGGGGTCATGGGGGGGTCATTAGGGGTCATGGGGGGGCATTGGGGGGGCACCCAAACCCCTGGGGGGGGGGTCTTGGGGTCATGGAGGGGAGTTAAAGAGTTGGGTGCTTGGGGGGATGGGGGTCATTGCAATGTGGGGGGGTCACTGGGGTCATGGGGGGGCAACCAAGCAGCTGCGGGTCATTGGGGGTCATGGGGGGTCATTGGGGGTCATGGGGGGGCACCCAAACCCCTGGGGGGTCTTGGGGTCATGGAGGGGAGTCAAAGGGTTGGGTGCTTTGGGGGATGGGGGTCATTGGAATGTGGGGGGTCATTGGGGTCATGGGGGGGCAATCAAACCCCTAGGGGTCATTGGGGTCATGGGGGGTCATTGGGGGTCATGGGGGGGCACCCAAACCCCTGGGGGGTCTTGGCGTCATGGAGGGGAGTCAAAGGGTTGGGTGCTTTGGGGAACGGGGGTCATTGGAATGTGGGGGGGTCATTGGGGTCATGGGGGTCATCGGGGGTCATGGGGGGCACCCAAACCCCTGGGGGGGTCACAGGAGCCCCACGAGGGTCACCCAGGGGTGGCGTAGGGGGGTCCCGCCGGGGTCGCGCCACCATTTTGGCGGCGGGGGAAGCCCAGGATTTAGGGGTATCCCCCCCCAGCCCACCCCCCCCGGGCCGGGCGCCCCCCCCTCACCATGTCGAAGGGCTCGTTGCGCAGCACCCAGAGCACCCCCAGGGTGACGACGGTGGTGTTCATGGCCGGCAGCGCCGCCAGGAACTCGCCCTCCGACAGCGGCTCCTTCGTCTCCGGCGGCGGTTGCCGCATGGCGGCCGGCATGTTGGGCACGAAGGCGCCCAGCTCAAACTGCCCCGGCGGGGGGGGGGGGGGTGAATATGGGGGGCTGGGGTTCGCCCCCCCCCCCAGCACCCGCTGATCCCCCCATAGCACCCACTGACCCTCCAGGGGTCTGGGTCCCACCCCCTCATAGCATCCACTGACCCCCCCATAGCACCCACCGACCCCCACAGGGACCCAGGCATCTGCCCCCCCCCACAGCACCCACTGACCCCCCCCCAGGCACCCAGGTGTCTGGGACCCCCCCATACCACCCACTGACCCCCCTGTAGCACCCAGACCCCCCCCCCATAGCACCCACTCCCCCCAGCACCCAGACCCCCCATAGCACCCACTGCCCCCCCAGACCCCCCCATAGCACCCATTGCCCCCCCCAGCACCCAGTGCCCCCCACCTGCCCGCTGTTGGTGGCGGCGTGGTGGGCGGAGCAGCTGTAGATGATGACGGTGACGAAGGTGACGAGGGCGGGGATGGAGCGCAGGCGGGACGGCACCCCTGGGGGTCACGGGAGGGTCACGGGGGGTCACGGGAGGGTCGCATAAGGGTTACAGGGGTCACACGGGGGTCATGGGTCACACAGGGGGCACAGGGGTCGCACAGGGGTCATATAAGGGGCACAGGGGTCACACGAGGGGTTACAGGGGTCACACGAGGGGTCATATAAGGGTTACAGAGGTCACACAGGGGTCACATAGGGGTCGCACAAGGGTCACGCAGGGGTCATATAAGGGTTACAGGGGTCATACAGGGGTCACAGGTCACACAAGGGTTATAGGGGTCACGTGTGTGTCATACAGGGGTCACACGGGGTCACATGAGGGGTTACAGGGGTCACACAGGGGTCACATACGGGTCACACAGGGGTCATACAAGGGTTACAGAGGTCAGATAAAGGTCATGCAGGGGTCACATGGGGGTTGGGCCTCCCATGGGGGTCACGGGAGGGTCACAGGGGTCAAACAGGGGTCAGGGCCTCACTGGGGGGGTCATCACATGAGGGTCACCGGGGGGGTCACGCGAGGGTCACGGGGGGTCAAACCGGGGTCATGTCATCGTGCCCCCCCCCCCATGCAAGGGCACCTGAGCTGCGGCGGCCGAGGAAACCCTTGTGGAAGATCTCGCCCACCCAGGCCTGCAGCTCGGGGTCCTCTCGCACGGCCGCGTCGCACGGGTAGTAGTGCTGCACGATGCCCTTCACGAAGCTGGGGGGGGGCGGGGGGGTCAGGCCGGATGCCTGCGACCCCCCCCCAACCCCCCCATGTCCACTTCTCGCACGAGGACGCACGAGGAGGCACAAGGAGGCACGAGAGAGCGCGGAAGGTCAGGTGAGCAGACACCAGGGAGCACAAGGGGATGCACGAGGGGGCACGAGGGGGCACGAGAGAGTGTGGAAGGTCAGGTGAGGAGACACCAGGGAGCACAAGAGGACGCACGAGGACGCACGAGGACGCACGAGGGGGCACAGAACTGCACGGGGATGCACGAGGAGGCACGAGAGAGCGCGGAAGATCAGGTGAGGAGACACCAGGGCACACAAGACGATGCACGAGGGGGCACGAGGGGGCACGAGGGCTCTCCCACCTGCGGATGGCGGCCCAGATGCGCCGGGCGTCGTCGGCGAAGTGGTATCGGCGCGTGCGGGTGACGCCGCGGCGGCGCAGGTCCCGCGGCAGCACGAGGGCGGCGTAGGGCAGCTCCCGCAGCCCCCGCGCCACCAGCCGCAGCAGCCCCCGCCGGCCCAGGGCCACCGCCTGCGGCACCGCTCAGTCTCTGCCGCGACCGGCACCCCCCGCTTCCCCCCCCCGAATCCCACCGCATCCCACCAAACCAGCCCCAAATCCCACCAAAATAGCCCAAATCCCGGCAAAAGCCAGCCAAATCCCACCAGAATGCCCCCAAATCCCACCAGATCCCACCAAACCAGCCCCAAATCCCACCAAAATAGCCCAAATCTCTCCAAAATGCCCCCCAATCCCTCCAAAATCTATTCAAATCCCACCAAAACACCCCTAAATCCCTCCAAAATGCCCCCAAATCCCACCAGAATACCCCCAAATCCCAGCAGATCCCACCAAATCCCTCCAAAATGCCCCCAAATCCCTCCCAAATCTATTCAAATCCCACCAAAACGCCCCTAAATCCCTCCAAAATGCCCCCAAATCCCACCAGAATACCCCCAAATCCCAGCAGATCCCACCAAATCCCTCCAAAATGCCCCCAAATCCCACCAAAATCTATCCAAATCTCACCAAAATGCCCCCAAATCTCACCAAAACGCCCCCAAATCCTCCCAGATCCCACCAAAATGCCCCCAAACCCCAACAAAATCTATCCAAATCCCACTAAAACACCCCTAAATGACCCCTATATCCCCCAAGATGCCCCCAAATCCCAGCAAAATGCCCCCAAATCCCACCAAAATCCATCCGAATGCCTCCAGAATCCATCGAAATGCCCCCAGAACGCCCACAAAACCCACCAAATCCCACCAAACTCCCCGCAAAATGCCCCCAAATCCCACCCAAATCTGTCCAAATGCACCCCAAACTTCCCAAAATGCCCCCAAATCCCAACAAATCCCTCCATAACGCACCCAAATCCCTCTGAAACACCCTGAATCCCTCCGAAACACCCCCCAATCCATCCGAATCCCCCCAAATCCATCTAAACGCCCCTAGAATGCCTCCAAATCCCACTAAAATCTACATACCCTCAAATCGCCCCCAAACGCCCCAAATCCCCCCAAAATGCACCCAAATCCCACGAGATCCCACCAGTCCCCCCCCAAAATCAATCCAAATCCCCCCAAAATCCCTCCAACCACCCCCTCACCCCCCCATACCCCCAATATCCCCCCACACCCCCCCCTTAGACCCCCACCCCCATCCCCAAGGACCCCCAAATCCCTCCAAAGCCTCCCCAGACCCCTTCCCCACCCCCCCCCAGCACCCATAAACGCCCCCAGACCCCGTCTGCACCCACCCGGTCGAAGACCCCCCCGGGGTTGAGCAGGAACCTCCTGGCCAGGGTGGCGATGTGCACCGTGAAGCGGGTGTGCGGCACCAGCAGCTGCGGGCGATCGGACGCCGGGGGGTCCCGTGGGTGACGGGGTCCCACGGGTGACGGGGTCCCCACACCCACGTCACCCCGGCTCCCAACACCCGGGTCCCCCCCCATACCCAGACACCTGGGTCCCCCCAAATGTGGACACTGGGGTTCCCCCGTATCCACACGCCGGGGTCCCATGGGTGCTGGGGTCCCACGGGTGAGGGGGTCCCGACACCCAGGTCTCCCCAGGTCCCAACACCTGGGTGCCCCCATACCCAGACACCTGGATCCCCCAAAATGTGGTCACCCCTATACCCAGACACTGGGGTCCCATGGGTGCTGGGGTCCCACGGGTGCCAGCACCCCAACACCCGGGTGCCCCCCGTGTCCCAATGCCTGGGTGCCCCCATACCCAGACACCTGGGTCCCCCAAAAAGTGGACACCGGGGTCCCCCCCATATCCAGACACCGGGGTCCCATGGGTGCTGGGGTCCCACGGGTGCCAACGCCACAACACCTGGGTCCCCCAAAAAGTGGACACCAGGGTCCCCCCCATATCCAGACACCAGGGTCCCATGGGTGCCAGCACCCCAACACCTGGGTCCCCCCAGATCCCAACACCTGGGTCCCCCAACACCTGGACACGGGGTCCCATGGGTGCCAGGACCCCAACACCCAGGTCCCCCCAAATGCGGACACCGGGGTCCCCCCCATATCCAGACACTGGGGTCCCGTGGGTGACGGGGTCCCCACACCCATGTCACCCTGGGTCCCAACACCTGGGTCCCCCAAAATGTGGACACCCCTATACCCAGACACTGGGGTCCCATGGGTGCCAGGACCCCAACACCCAGGTCCCCCCAAATGCGGACACCGGGGTCCCCCCCATATCCAGACACTGGGGTCCCGTGGGTGACGGGGTCCCCACACCCATGTCACCCTGGGTCCCAACACCTGGGTCCCCCAAAATGTGGACACCCCTATACCCAGACACTGGGGTCCCATGGGTGCTGGGGTCCCACGGGTGCCAGCACCCCAACACCTGGGTGCCCCCTGTGTCCCAATGCCTGGGTCCCCCCATACCCAGACACCTGGGTCCCCCAAAAAGTGGACACCTGGGTCGCCCCCATATCCAGACACTGGGGTCCCATGGGTGCCAGCACCCCAGCACCCAGGTCCCCCCAGGTCCCAACACCTGGGTCCCCCCAAAAGTGGACACCTGGGTCCCCCAACACCCGGACACCGGGGTCCCATGGGTGGCAGGACCCTGACACCCAGGTCCCCCCAAATGTGGACACCAGTGTCCCCCCCATATCCAGACACTGGGGTCCCGTGGGTGCCCCAGACGCCCGGGTCCCCCTATACCTGGACACCTGGGTGCCCCCCCACCCCAATACCAGCGTGTTCCCCCCCCCAGACTCCTGCCTCCCACCCCAACACCCAACTCCCCCCCCCCTCAAAATCTCCCACTCTCCCACCTCCCCTGCCCCCAGCCACAGCGGGGGGGGGGGGGGTCTCCCACGCCCCCCCCCCCCAAAAAAAAAACCCACCACACCTTGAAAATGGGGTGCTGGGGGGGCAGGTGGCGGAGGGTGGCGAGGGTGTAGACCTCCCCCAGGAGGTGGGAGCGCAGGAGGTGGCTCAGCGCCTCGTGGACGTGGAACTCAGCGCTGCGCACCCACGTCTTGGCCAGCACCCACACCCAGGGGGGGTCGCTCGGCAGGAAAATGGGGCTCCGGGGGCCAGGGTGCTGCGACAGCTTTTTTTTTGGGGGGGGGGGGGGGGTCATGTTGGTGGGATGGAGGAGGGTGGTCTCTTCCCCAACCCCTGCGCCCACACGTCTGGGTATCTCGGGTGGGGTGTGCGTCCCCCCCCAGGGCCTGGGTGCCCCCCACCCACAGAGATGTGGATTGCACACATCCCCCCCCCCACCCGCCACCCAGATATCTGGGTGTCATGTGTCCCCCCCCTCACACCCACACCAGGATGCCTGGGTGCCCCCCCAGACACCCGGGTGCCCCCCCAGACCCCTGGGTCCCCCCTAAAAACCTGGGTCCCCCCCAACTCCTGTGACACCCCCCCAGACACCTGGGACCCCCCCGGACACCTGGATCCCCCCCACCAAGACCCCTGGGTCCCCCCTGAAAACACCTGGGTCCACCCCACCAGACCCCTGGGTCCCCCCCAAAACACCTGGGTGCCCCCCCCACCAGACCCCTGGGTCCCCCCCCCAATACCTGGGTCCCCTACCCAGCCCCCTGAATCCCCCCCAATACCTGGGGTCCCCCCAAACACCTGGGCCCCCCCCCACCCAGACCCCTGGGTCCCCCCCAAACACCTGGGTGCCCCCCCCAGCCCCCTGAATTCCCCCCCAAACACCCAGATCCCCCCCCCACCAGCTCCCTAGATCCCCTCCCCAATACCTGAGCCCCCCCCCAGCCCCCAGGGACCCCCCCCCACGCGTGTGTCCCCCCCCCCGGGCGCGGGGTCCCACCTGGATGGCGATGGGCAGGAGCTGCCCGTCGGGGCGCTGGTGCAGGAGGCAGAGGGGGGCGGCCACAAAAGTGGGGTGTCCGTCGATCTCGGCCGTGGGGAGCCCCTCCAGCACCGCGTAGTCCGCCAGGTAGATGTTCCCCTTCTGGGGGGGGGCGGGGCAGAAAAAAGGGGGGGGGGTGTCAGCCCAGATGCCTGGGTGTCCCCCCCCAAGTACCTGGGTGTCCCCCCAATGCCTAGGTCACCCCCAGATAGCTGGGTGTCCCCCTGATGCCTGGGTGTCCCCCAAAATATCTGGGGTTCCCCCCCCCAGATGACTGGGTGTCCCCCCCCCCAGACACCTGGGTGTCCCCCCCACCCTGACCTGGACACTGGGGTCCCCCCCCCCCAACCATCCCAGATAACTGGGACCCCCCCCACCCTCTCCTGGATACCTGGGACACCCCCCCAGATGCCCAGGACCCCCCAAATCCTGGGGTCCCCATGACCCCCACCCTGCCACAGACCCCTGGGTGCCCCCCCAATGCCTGGGACCCCCCAAACCCTGGGGTCCCTGAGACCCCTGGGACCCCCCACCCTGCTCCAGACCCCTGAGACCCCCCAAACCCCGGTGTCCCCTTGACCCCTGGGACCCCCACACCCTGTCCTGGACTCCTGGGTGCCCCCCCAGATGCCTGGGCACCCCCAAACCCCGGGGTCCCCAAGACCCCTGGGACCCCCCACCTTGCCACAGACCCCTGGGTGCCCCCCCAGATGCCAGGGTCCCCCCAAACCCCAGGGTCCCCGAGCCCCCCCCCCCTGCCCCAGGCCCCTGGGTCCCCCCAAACCCCGGGGTCCCCGTGACCCCCCGGACCCCCGGGACCCCCCACCCAGGGGCTGGGGGGGCGGCCGACCTCCATCTCGCGCCGGAGGCAGGTGGCGGGGCCGAGGCTGGGTGCCACCATGGGGGGGGTGACGGGGAAGTTGGGGGGCAGGCGGGAGCAGCGGCGCAGCAGGACGGGGTTCACCCCGCTCAGGTACTGCGCCCCGAAAAACGCGTCGTCCTGCCAGTGCCGCAGCACGTACTCTGCGGGGGGGGGACACAAATAGGTGTCCCCTGGGTGCCCCCCCCAACAACTGGGTGCCCCCCAGATCCCTGAATGTCCCCTGGACCCCTGGGTGCCCCCCCAGACCCCCGGGTCCCTTGTGGTGAAGTGGGTGGCCGTGGACCTGTGTCCCCCCCACTTTGTCGTCCCCCCCCCACGTCACCCCCGTGTCCCGCTTGCGTCCCCCCATATCCCCCCTCTGTGCCCCCCCGTGTCCCCCTTCCCAGTCCCCCGTGTCCCCCCATCCCCTCCATGTCCCCCCCCATGTCATCCCGTGTCCTCCGTGGCCCCCCTGTCCCCTCCACGTCCCCCCCCGTGTCCCCTCTGTGCCCCCCCACATCCCCTCCATGTCCCCCCCATGTCATCCCACGTCCCCCCGTGTCCCCCCCCCCAATGTCCCCACCGGTGACGGGGGTGTGGAAGCAGCAGAAGACACGGGCGATGGCTTCCAGGCTCGGCCAGGAGCTGGGACGGTCCAGGAACCCCCGGAGCTTGGAGTCGAGGGTCCTGGGGGGGGGGCACGACACGGGGGACGTGGGGGGGGGACACGGGGGACGGGGGGACATGGGGGACACAGGGGACGGGGGGGGGGGAACACAGGGGATGTGGGGACACGGGGGGGACGGGGAGACATGGCGGGGGGCAGGGGGTGTGGGGACACAAGGGGGGGACAGGGGACACGGGGGGACACGGGGGGACACGGGGGGGGACAGGGCCGGGCAGGAGGCAGGCAGTGGGAGGGCGGGGAGGGGGCGGGGCTTGGGGCTTGGGGGCGGGGCCGGAGGCGGGGCTGAGGGGACAGTGGGTTGAGCGGGAGGGCGGGGCCAGCCGGGGGAAGGGAGGGGCTGTGGTAGAGGAAGGCGGGGCCACGGCAGGGGGAGGCGGGGCCAGCCGGGGGAAGGGAGGGGCCAGGGTAGAGAAAGGCGGGGCCATGGCAGGGGAGGCGGGGCCTCGGAGAGGGGAGGCGGGGCCTCGGAGAGGGGAGGCGGGGCCTCGGAGAGGGGAGGCGGGGCCATTCCCGGTCAGGCAGGGCAGTTTGGCCTTGGGGGGGGGGGGTGGGGCGTGTCAGGATCAAGGGGGTCGGGGTCATGGCGGGGGGGTCAGAGGTCAGGGGTCACACTCACGCCGTGCTCCCCCGCAGGTAGAAGGCGGCGGCCTTGGGCACGGAGTAGCGGAGGTCGGGGTCCGGGGGGGTCCCGGAGGGCAGAGCCCAGGGCAGCCCCGGGGCGAAGCGGGACAGCCTGGGGGGGGGCAATGATGGGGTGACACCCCCGAGGGGGGGTATAAGGGGGTAAAACCCCCCCAAGGGGCAATAACGGCCCCCCAGGGGGGGTATAGTGGGGGTTACACCCTCCCAGGGGCAATAACACCCCCCTGGGGGGGGCAATAAGGGGGGTTACACCTGCCTGGGGGGGCAATAAAGCCCCTGGGGGGGCAATAATGGGGGTTACAACCCCCTGGGGGGGCAATAATGGGAGTAACACTCTTCTGGGGGCAATAACACCCCCCTGGGGGGGTCAATACTAGGGGTAGTACCCCCCTGGGGGCAACAACAGCCCCTCCAAGGGGGAAATGAGGGGGGTTATACCCCTGTGGGGGTAATAAACCCCCCCCGGGGAGGCAATAACACCCCCCAGGGGGGGCAATAATGGGGCTGACACCCCCCTGGGGGCAACAACAGGCCCTCTGAGGGGATAATAAGGGGGGTAAATAACCCCCCGGTGGGCAATAAGACCCTCCCAAAGGGGTGTAATGGGGGTGACACCCCCCCAGGGGGCAATAAACCCCCCCCGGGGAGCAATAACCCCCCCCGGGGGGCAATAAGACCCCCCCCAGCTAAACCAGGCTGCACCCCAGGGACAGACCGGGGGGACCCAGGTGTCGGGGGGGGACAGGAACGGTGACACCCAGGTGTCCGGGGGGGGACACCCAGGTGTCGGGGGGGGGGGGCTGGACACCCCCACGCCCGGGTGCTCACCGGTACCGGCGCCGCTGCTGAGCGAGGTGACGCCGCCGGAGCCGCTGGAGCAGCGGGTGACGCTCCTGCGCTGGCGTTTTGGCTGTGGGATGGTGGCACCCGTGAGGGACCCGGGGGTCCGAGGGGGGGGACACACACAACAGGGACACCCCCAGGGTGGGGGGGACACCCAGGGGCGCCGGTGTCCCTACCTGTGCCCTCGGCCAGCTCCCAGGTGCCGTAGCCCTGCAGCCAGCGGTAGCAGGGGAAGTGGAAGGGGCCGGGGGGGGCCTCGTCCTCGGCGTCACCCGCGTCATCGGCGTCATCGGGGTCCTCGGCGTCATCGGGGTCCTCGGCGTCACCCGCGTCATCGGCATCATCGGGGTCCTCGGCGTCATCGGGGTCCTCGGCGTCACCCGCATCCTCACCATCCCAGGCGTCCTCGGCGGCATCGCCGACGTCGTCACCCGCGTCCTCGTCAGCGTCACCGGCGTCCTCGCCGTCGCCGTCGCTCCCCGTCACCTCGTCCTCCTCGCTGTCGTACCCCTCCTCGGCGTCGCTGCCCTCAGTGCCATCGTCCTCCGGGTCCCCGCTGCCGCCGGTGGGTCCACGGGCGGGCGTGGCGTTGGCGGGCGTGGTGTCGGCGGGCGTGTCCGGGGGCGGCTCCGCCCCCTCCAGCCAGACGCAGAGGTTCTCCAGGAACCAGGAGCTTTCGGGGAGGGACCCGAAGGGCTCCTTGTGCACCCGCACCAGCAACAGGCGTCCCAGCGCCCGGGGGGCCGCCACGCGGTACTCGCCACGCTGGGGGGCAGGGGACAGCGTCAGCGTCGACGCGTCGGCGTCACGCCCGCCCCGCCCGACGGGACCCGCCCCGCGGCCGGACGGTGGCACCGGCACCGTGGCACCATCGCCATCGCCGTGTCACCGTCATCATGTCACCACGTCACCAGCACCGTGGCACCATCGCCCATGACCGTGTCACCGTCATCATGTCACTGAGTCGCCATCACCGTGGCACCACGGCACCATCACCATCGCCATGTCACCGTCATCATGTCACCAGCACCACGGCACCATCACCATCACCATGTCACCGTGTCACCGGCACCATCACCTTTGCCACGGGACTGGCACCATGTCACTGTGTCACCATCCCAGTGTCACCAGCACCATGTCACAGTCACAACGTCACTGTGTCACCGGCACCGTGGCACTGTCACCATCACCATGTCACGACGTCACCACCACCGGCACCATCACCGCTGCCGTGTCACCGTGTCACCATCACCATCGGCATCATCACGTCACCCTCGCTACGTCACTGTGTCACCATCACCGTCACCGTGGCACTGTCATCGTGTCACCAGCACCGTCACCGTGTCACCGTCACCATGTCACTGTCACCACCCCACGGTGCCCGTCCCGCCAGCGGGTGGTGGCAGCACCGTGTGTCACCGTGTGTCACCACATGTCACCGTGTGTGTCACCGTGTGTGTCACCATCACCGCCCCGCAGCACTCACCCTGCTGACATACGCCGTCACCATATCACCGCCCCCACCCCGCGGTGGGTCACCCACCGCAGCCTGTCCTCCCCGTGTCCCCCGTGTCCCCCCACATCCCCCCATGTCCCCTGTCCCCCCCCCGCCCCAGCCAGGACGAGGACACAGCTCCGGGCAGCCCCTGGGTCCCCTAGAAATTATGGGGGGGCCCCCCCGGACACCTGGGTCCCCCAGGACATCGGAGACTCCCATGGCCGCTTTGCCGGGGGGGGGGTACCCAGGCATCTGTGTGCCCCCCCAGTAAGGGACCCAGGGGTCCAGGTGCCCCCAGTCCCCCCAGTAAGGGACCCAGGCACCTAGGTGCCCCCCACGCCCCCCCAAGAGAGGACCCAGCCCCCCCCAGTAAGGGACCCAGGCATTTGGGTGCCCCCCAGTCCCCCCAACAAGGGACCCAGGGGTCTGGGTGCCCCCCAGTCCTCCCAGTAGAGGACCCAGGGGTCCGGGTGCCCCCCCCAGTGAGGGACCCAGGCATCTGGGTGCCCCCCAGTCCCCCCAGTAGAGGAGCCAGGTGCCCCCAGGCCCCCTCAATACGGGACCAAAGGATCTGGGTGCCCCCCAGTCCGCCCAATAAGGGACCCAGGGGTCTGGGTGGCCCCCAGCCCCCCTCCAATAGAGGACCCAGGGGTCTGGGTGGCCCCCACCCCCCTAACAGAGGACCCAGGTGCCCCCCAGTCACCCCAATAAGGGACCCAGGGGTCTGGGTGCCCCCCAACCCCCTAATAGGGGACCCAGGTGCCCCCCAGTCCCCTCAATAAGGGACCCAGGCACCTGGGTGCCCCCCAGTCCCCCCCGTAGAAGACCCAGGGGTCCAGGTGCCCCCCCCACTAAGGGACCCAGGTATCTGGGTGCCCCCCAGTCCCCCCAACAAGGGACCCAGGGGTCTGGGTGCCCCCCAGCCCCCTAATAGAGGACCCAGGGGTCCAAGTGCCCCCCTCACTAAGGGACCTAGATATCTGGGTGCCCCCCAGTCCCCCCAATAGAGGACCCAGGGGTCTGGGTGCCCCCCACCCCCCTAATAGGGGACCCAGGTGCCCCCCAGTCCCCTCAATAAAGGACCCAGGCACCTGGGTGCCCCCCAGTCCCCCCAGTAGAAGACCCAGGGGTCCGGGTGTCCCCCCCACTAAGGGACCCAGATATCTGGGTGCCCCCCAGTGTCCCCCCAGTAAGGGACCCAGGCACCTGGGTGCCCCCCCCCCACCAAAGGACCCAGGGCTCCGGGTATCCCATCCCGTGTCCCCCCCCCCCTCCCAACTTTGGGGTCTCACCGAGCCGCAGGCGAAGTCGAGCCCCCAGCGGTCGAGGGGGGTGCGGGGGCTGCACCCACGGGTGCCCACCAGGGTGACGGCGACGGCGTCCATGGTCCCGGCCAGGGCCTGGGGGCCCGTGCTCACCCGCACCCGGTACACGGCCATGGCTGCCCCCGGGGGGGCCACGAAGGTTGGGGGCGGGGGGGGGGGGCCCTTTTGTGGGTGCTGCCACGCCCCGGCCCCGCCCACGGGCCCCCGTGACGCGCCCGCCACGCCCTGAGGGACCCAGGTGTTGGGGGGGGGGGAGGCAGGTTATAGGGGATGCAGGGATTTGGGGGGGGGTCCCCCAAGTTTATAGGGGGCCCCCCCCCATAATTCATAGGGGACCCAAAGGGGGGGGCACCCCCATAGTTTATGGGGGACAAAGGGGATTTGGGGGGGGGGACCCAAGGGGTTTTGGGGGGGGGAGCACAATTAATAAGGGACCCTGGTGGTTGGGGGGGGGTCCCCCATAATTCATAGGGGAGGGGTTTTTGGAGGGGGGGGGGCAAAAAGTTTATAAGGCACCCAGGAATTGGGGGGGGGGGCATAAATGTTCATAGGGGGACCCAGGGGTTTGGGGGGGCCCCCCTAATTAGTAGGGGGCCCAAATATTCGGGGGGGCCCCCCCAGAGGTCAGAGGGCACCCAGGTATTTGCCCCCCCCCCCCCAGCCAAATTCCATAGGGGAGCTCGGGGGGGGGCAGGCCACGCCTCCTCCGCCGCCTGGCCACGCCCCCGCCGCCGGGCCACGCCCCCCCGGCAACGCCATAGCAACTGCGTTGCTATGGCGTTGCCGGGGGGGCGTGGCCCGGCGGCGGGGGCGGAGCAGCAGCCGAGGAGAGGGGCGGGGCGCGGAGCGAGCGCACCGTCACTTCCGGCGGCGGCGGCGGCGGGAGGAGGCGGAAGGCGCGGCGCTTCCGGGTTCGCGATGGATCCCGAGTTCGACGACGTCGTGTCGGTGGAGGACCTGATGGTGAGGCCCCGCCCCTCCCGGCGTGGCCCCGCCCACACGCCCCTCCACCCGGCCACGCCCCCGCGGACCCCCCCCCCCGTTCTCTCTCTCTCTCTCTCCCCCCCCCAAACTCCCACCGCCCTCCGCTGCGCGGCCACGCCCCCGCGCGGCCCTGGCGCCTCCCACTTCCGGCGCCAGGCCACGCCCGCGCAGGACCCCACGCCCCCGTCTTAGCTCCGCCCACTCGGTCCGACCCCTCTCACCCCTGGGGTCGTGGCCACGCCCACACACGGGCTGGACACGCCCCCCCCGCAGGGGTAGCCACGCCCCCGGGATAAGCCCCGCCCCGGCGCCCCCTTTGCCGTGACCTCTGCTCCCTGACCCCACGGGGCTCCCAGTGACCCCCAGTGACCCCCAGTGACCCCCCAGCGCTCCCAGTATCTCCCCTGTCCCCTCCCAGTGCCCCCCAGCGCTCCCCCAGTGCCCCCAGCATCCCCTCCCAGTGCCCCCATCCCCCCCACCCTCGTGACCCCCTGACCCCCCGTGACCCCCCGTGCCCCCTGACCTCCGACCCCAGGCGCTGGAGCGCCGGTTCGCGGAGCAGCGCCGGGAGGGGTCGGTGTCGCGGCGCTGCCAGTTCGAGTACGCCTGGGGACTGGTGAGGAGCCCCTACAGGAACGACGTCGCCCGCGGGGTGGCCCTGCTCCAAGGTGGGGGGGGGACACGGGGGGGGACACGGGGGGGACATGGGGGGGACAGGGAGGGGGACATGGGGTGGCCCTGCTGCAAGGTGGGAGGGGGGGGACACCTGGGAGGGGTTGGGGACATGGGGGGGGGGACATGGGGTGGCCCTGCTGCAAGGTGGGGGGGGTGGGGACATGGGGGGGGGACAGGGGGGACATGGGGGGACAGGGAGGGGGGCATGTGGGGGGACATGGGGGGACACAGGGATGGGGGGGGGACATGGTTGGGGGGGGACAGAGGGGACGTGGGGGGGGGAACCCAGCAGGGACTGACCTGGGTCCCGTGTGTGTGTCCCCCGTGTCTCCCCGTGTCCCTCCCCCATGTCATTTGTCATCCCCCCCCCCCCGTGTCGTGTGTCCCCCCCCCCGTGTCCCCAGAGCTGATGCCGAAGGGGACGAAGGAGGAGCAGCGGGATTACACCTTCTACCTGGCGCTGGGGAACTACCGCCTCAAGGTGGGGGACACGGGGGGGACACAGGGGGGACACAGGGACATGGGGGGGGACACAGGGGAGGGGCACAGGGAGGGCGGGGGGGGACACAGGGGACCCCCATGCTCACGGGGTGTCGTTGTGTGTCCCCCCCGTGTCATTTGTGTCCCCCCCGTGTCGTGTGTCCCCCCCCCCCCGTGTCGTGTGTCCCCCCCCGTGTCCCCCCCCGGCCGTGGGGCAGGAGTACGAGCGGGCGCTGGCCCACGTGGAGCGGCTGCTGGGGGCCGAACCCCACAACTCGCAGGGGCTGCGGCTGCAGCGCCTCATCCGGCAGCGCATGCGCCGAGGTGAGACCCGCCGCGCGACCCACGGCGCGACCCACGGCGACCCATAGCAACCCACAGCCACCCAGAGCACCCTATGGCACCCCACAGCACCCCACAGCACCCTATGGAACCCCATAGCATCCCATAGCACCTATGGCACCCCATGGAGCCCCACAGCACCCCATGGAACCCTGTAGGACCCTATAGCACCCTATGGCACCCTATAGCACCCAAAGCACCCCGTAGGACCCTATAGCACCCTATGGTGCCCCATAGCACCCAGAGCACCCCATAGGACCCTATAGCACCCTATGGTACCCCATAGCACCCATAGCCCTGCATGCTGTCCCTTGGCACCCCATAGCACCCACAGCACCCCATAGCACCCCATGGCACCCCACAGCACCCCACGGCACCCTATAGCACCTTATAGAACCCGATATCATCCCATCGCACCCACAGCACCCCAGAGCACCCCATAGCACCCTATAGAACCCCATAGCATCCCATAGTACCCGTGGCACCCCAGAGCACCCCATAGCACCCTATAGAACCCCATAGCACCCTATAGCACCCCATAGCACCCTATAGAACCCCATATCACCCCATAGCACCCTATAGCACCCCATAGCACCCCCAGCCCCCCGCGTGTCCCCAAGGGGTGGGGGTGGGGAGGGGTTGGGGGGGGGTGTGTGACGTGTCCCCACCCCTGACGTGTCCCCCCCTCCCCCCCAGATGGGCTGCTGGGCGCGGCCATCGTGGGGGGCGTGGCGCTGGGCGTGGCCGGGCTGCTGGGCCTCGCCATCTCCCGCGCCCGCCACTGACGTCACCGCGTCCCCGACCGCGTCACCGACGACCCCCCCTCCCCGCGTCCCCTCCCCCCTCCCCTCCCCCCCGCCCTTGCCTCGGCCCCGCGGTGATGACGCGGTGACGGCGTGATGACGGCACGGCGACGAGGCGGGCGACGGCCGGGGACGATCGACGGTGACGCGGTGCCGGCGCGATGACGCGACAGCGAGGAGGCTGCGGGGACGGCGCGGCGACGTCACGGGGACCTGCGGTGACGTCACGGGGACGTGCGGCGACGTCACGGGGACGTGTGGTGACATCACGGGACGTGCGGCGACGTCACGGGGACGTACGGTGACATCACGGGATGTGTGGCAATGTCATGGGGACATACGGCGACATCACGGGGACGTGCGGCGACGTCACGGGGAACGCCCCGGCGACGTCACGGGGACGTGTGGCGACATCACGGGGACGCCGCGGTGACATCACGGGGACGGCGCACCGACGCTGAAGGGAGGGGCGCGCCGACGGCGCGGTGACATCACGGTGGCAGCCCCCTCCGGGCGGGTCCCCGTGTCACCCCCCTCCCCCCCCAGTGCCTTGGGGACCCCCGTGTGTCCCCCCTCCCCTTCCCCCTCCCCCCGTGTCCCCTCCCCCCCCTGTAAATAAACCTCTTTGCGTTCCACGCGACTGATGATGGGGGGGGAGGGGCTGCCGGCCCTCCCCTCCCCCACCTCGTCCCCTCCCCCACCCCCCCAGGGGGGAATCCTGGCGCGTGGCGGGAGCGGGGCCGGAACCGCCCCTCCCCCACCCGGCCCTTCCTGCCCCGGTTCCGGTGGGGGAGGGGACGGGGTAGGGGGAGGGGAACAGGGGACCCACACATCCCGGACCCATAGACGTGTCCAGCCCCACGGCGGCATCCGGACCCCATAGGGGACCCCGGTGTCCAGCCCCACGGCGGCATCCGGACCCCATAGGGGACCCCGGTGTCCAGCCCCACGGCAGCATCCAGCCCCACGGCAATGCCCAGCCCCACGGCGATATCTTGACCCTATAGGGGACCCTGCTGTCCAGCCCCATAGTGGTGTCCAGCCTCACGGCAGTGTCTGGGCCCCATAGGGGACTCTGCTGTCCAGCCCCATAGGAATATCCCGCCCCACGGTGCTGTCTGGGCCCTATAGGGGACCCTGGTGTCCAGCCCTATAGTGGTGTCCAGCCCCATGGCGATGTCCAGCCCCATAGCGGTGCCTGGGCCCCACAGCGGTGCCTGGGCCCCACGGCGCTGTCCAGCCCCACGGCGGTGTCTGGGCCCTATAGGGGACCCTGGTGTCCAGCCCCACAGCGATGTCCAGCCCCACGGCGCTGTCTGGGCCCCACGGTGACGTCCATCCCTGCCCCCCCCCCCCCATTGGCGTCAACAGGAAAGGGGCGCGGGTGCCAGCGGGGGGGCGGGGGGGTCCGGGACACCCGGGTCCCCTCCCCGGTTCTGGGGGGGGCTGTGGGGCAGGAAGGGGGCAGGGCGCGCCGGACACCTGGGTTCCTTCCTGGAGGGGGGGTGTCACTCTCCCCCCCCCCCCCCACCTTAAGGCCACCGCCGCCGCCGTGTCACCGCCACTGCTCGGCCACCGGCACCGACCCCCCCGGCCGACCCCCCCACCCCAAACCCCTCTTGCTGCCGGCGGCGGCGTCCCCCTCCCCGTGTCCCCAAAACCTCTCTGTCCCCCCTCCTTGTCCCCCCACCCGTGTCCCCCCATATCCCCATCCCCCCCTCCTTGTCCCCATCCCTGTCCCCCACCCGTGTCCCCCCCTCCTTGTCCCCATCCCTGTCCCTTGTCCCCCCCCTTGTCCCCATCCTTGTCCCACCCGTGTCCCCCCACCCGTGTCCCCCCCTCCTTGTCCCCATCCCCCGTCCCTTGTCCCCATCCTCATCCCCCCCACCCGTGTCCCCCCACCCGTGTCCCCATCCCGTCCCTTGTCCCCCCCACCCGTGTCCCCGTCCCCATGTCCCCCCCAGCCATGGGGTGGGGGGCGGCCTGGCGGTGGCCCTGGGGGCCGTGGGGTGGGGGCTGCTGGTGGCCTCCCTGCCCCACGGCACCTGGGGGCTGGGGGGGGCCAGGCCAACGCCGTGGCCAGCGTCACCCTCACCCGTGGGCTGTGGAACGACTGCGTCATCGACGCCGCGGGGGTGACGTCCTGCGTCCCCCTCATCTCCCTCATCACCCTGCCCGGTAATGGGGGGGGGGCGTGGGGGGGACATGGGGGACAGAGGGACGTGGGGGGACATGGGGACGTGGGGGTCTGGGGGGGATGGGGGGACGTGGGGGGGGACATGGGGGGACATGGGGACATGGGGGGGACATGGGGGACAGAGGGATATGGGGGGACATGGGGACGTGGGGGTCTGGGGGGCATGTGGGGACGTGGGGGAAAGAGGGGACACATGGGGGGACATGGGGGGACACAGGGACATGGGGGGCTGGGGGGGATGTGGCAATGGGGGAGACATGGGGGGGGACGTGGGGGGAAGTGGGGGGACATGGGGGACATGGGGACATTGGGGGGACGTGGGGTGATGTGGGACGTGGGGGGATATTGGGGGGGACATTGGGATGTGGGAGGATTTGGGGGGACATGGGGACATGTGGGGGACACATGGGGGACACAGGGATATGGGGGGACATGGGGACATGGGGTGGGGGGACACAGGGACATGGGGGGGCCATGGGGGAATTGGGGGGACATGGGGGGACATGGGGGTCTGGGGGGGATGTGGGGACATGGGGGACATGGGGACACGGGGGGACACGGGGACGTGGGGGTCTTAGGGGGATGTGGGACATGGGGGGGACATGGGGGAAAGTGGGGGGACATGGGGACATGGGGGGCTGGGGGGGATGTGGGGGGACACGGGGGGGACGTGGGGTGATGTGGGACGTGGGGGGCCATGGGGCCATTGGGGACGTGGGGGGATACTGGGGGGGGGACGACATGGGGATGTGGGGGGATTTGGGGGGACACGCGGGGCTGGGGGTTCCCCGCGGGTCCCCGTGGGGGGGGGCTGCCGCTGACCCCCGTGTCCGTGCCCAGGGTACCTGCAGGGCAGCCGGCTGCTGGCGGCGGCGGCGGCGGCGCTGGGGGGGGCGGGGGTCGCCCTGGGGGGGGGCGCCGGGCCCAGGAGGAGAGTCCGGGCTGCGGGGGGGGGCTGCTGCTGCTGGCCGGTACGGGGGCACTGGGGGCACTGGGAGGGGGTGGGGGGGGTAGGGGGGCATAGGGGGGGGTGGGGGGGTAGGGGGGGATATGGGGGGGGTCTATGGGGGGATATGGGGGAGTATGGGGGGTATGGGGGGATATAGAGGGGATATGGGGGGGTAATATGGGGGTATGGGGGGATATTGGGGGGATATGGGGGGATATGGGGGGGTCCATGGGGGGATATGGGGGAGTACGGGGGGTATGGGGGGATGTGGGGGGTATAAGGGGGGGTGGGGGGGGGTATGGGGGGATATTGGGGTTCTATGGGGGGATATGGGGGAGTACGGGGGGTATGGGGGGATATAGAGGGGATATGGGGGGTAACATGGGGGGATGTGGGGGGTGCTGGGGGGATATAGGGGGGTGTGGGGGGATATTGGGGGTATAAGGGGGGATGTGGGGGGGTATGGGGGGATATTGGGGTGCTATGGGGGGATATGGGAGGATATAGGGGGTATGGGGGGCTCTATGGGGTGCTATGGGGGTGCTGAGGGGTGATATGGGGGGGTATGGGGGGGTATGGGGGATGGGGGGTTCTGTGGGGTGCTATGGGGGTGACATGGGGGGATATGGGGGAGTATGGGGGTACAGGGGGATATGGGGGTTATCGGGGGTGCTGGGGGGTGATATGGGGGGTATGGGGGGTACAGGGGCATATGGGGGGATGTGGGGGGTTCTATGGGGTGCTGTGGGGGGATGGGGGGTACAGGGGAGTATGGGGGGTATGGGGGGATGTAGGGGGTGCTATGGGGGTTATGGGGGGATGTAGGGGGTGCTATGGGGGTGACATGGGGGTTTTGGGGGATATGGGGTGAGATGGGGTGACGTGGGGTGATGCAGGGGGGATATGTGGTGCTGGGGGTCCGATGGGGTGCTCGGGGGGGGGCTATGGGGTGATTTGGGGGTGATATGGAGGATGTGGGGTGCTATGGGGGGATATGGGGTGACATGGGGTGCTCTGGGGGGGATATGGGGGTATGGGGTGACATGGGGGTGCTCTGGGGGGGATATGGGGGGCACGACGTGGTGCTGATGGGTGCTGTGGGGTGACGTGGGGTGAGACGAGGGGTGCTGGGGGGCTTCTGTGGGGTGCCATGGGGTGCTGGGGGGCGCTATGGGGGGGGCTAGGGGTGTTCTATGGGGTGCTGGGGGGGGGCTACGGGGTGCCGATGGGTGCCGTGGGGCGCAGTGGGGCAGCACCCGTGGGTCCCCCCCCAGGCCTGGGGGCTCTGGCAGCCGCCAGCTGGTTCGCGGCCGCCGTCACCCGGGAGTTCTTCGACCCCCAGCACGGCGGAGCCCGGTGGGTGCTGGGGGGGCTGGGGGGGGGTACTGGGGGGCTATGGGGGGGTAATGGAGGGGTAATGGGGGGTACTGGGGGGTAATGGGCGGCTGGGGGGGGCTATGGGGGGTAATGGGGGGTAATGAGGGGGTAATGGGGGGTACTGGGGGGCTGTGGGGGGCTATAGGGGGATACTGGGGGGTACTGGGGGGCTGGGGGGGCTATGGGGGGGTACTGGGGGGCTGTGGGGGGCTCGGGGAGGGGGGGGGGCGCTGGGGGGGAGGGGTCCGGGGTGTTGGGGGAGGGGTGGGGGGGTGACACCCCTCCCTGCCCCCCAGGTACGAGCCAGGCCCGGGGGTGCTGCTGGCGGCGGGGGGAGGGGCGCTGGCGATCGTGGGGGGGGCGGGGCTGCTGGCCTCCGCCCGGGGCCCCCCCGAGCGCTCCAGGTGAGGGGGAACCCCCCCCCCCCAAAAAATAAAAAAATTCACACCCCCGCCCCCCAAAATCGGGGAAGCCCCGCCCCCGCCCCGCCCTGCCGCGGGGGTGGGGACGGGGCGGGGTGGGGGTGGGGTGCCCCTTGCCCCCCCCCTCACTCGCTGCCCCCCCCCCCAGCCCCCCCCGCCCCTCCCCCCCCGGCCTCGGGGACAAGTACGGGCGGAACGCCTACGTCTGACACGCCCACCGCGCCGGGACACGCCCCCCCACCGCCGGGACACGCCCCCCTCCGAGCCGAGCCCCGCCCACGAAGCCAAGTCCCGTCCGCGATGCTGGGCCACGGCCCCGCCCACAGACCACGCCCCCAACGCCAAAGACACGCCTCCCAACGCCAGGACACGCCCCCATCCCGAGCTGAGCCCCGCCCACCCGTCTCCAGCCCGCGTCACGCCCCCAAAGTCGGGCCACGCCCCCACCGCCCGGGGCACGCCCCCAGTGACGGGCCACGCCCCCCCTCCCCAGTGCTCCCAGTACCCTCGAGTGCTCCCAGTGACCTCCCAGTGTTCCCAGTGCCCCCCCCAGTGCTCCCAGTCTGCTCCCAGTCCCCTCCCAGTGTTCCCCCAGTGTTCCCAGTACCTCCCCTGTACCCTCCCAGTACCCCCCCAGTGCTCCCAGTCCCCTCCCAGTCCCCTCCCAGTGTTCCCAGTACCTCCCCTGTACCCCCCCAGTGCTCCCAGTCTGCTCCCAGTGACCCCCCTGCGCAGGGACGGGGCTGGGCAGCTGCTGCTGGTGTATACTGGTGCCCTACTGGTGCCTTACTGGTGCACATTGTTATCCTTCCGGTGCAAACTGGTGCCTGCTGGTGTCTTACTGGTGTCTTACTGGTGTCTTACTGGTGTCTCACTGCTCCCTACTGGTCCGTACTGGTTCAAACTGGTGCCTACCAGCATCCTACTGGTGTCCTACTGCTCCCTACCGGTACATACTGGTCCATACTGGTGCCCAATTAGTGTCCTACGGGTGCCCTCTTGGTCCCTACTGGCGCATACTGGTGCCTACTAGTGTCTTACTGGTTCAAACTGGTGCATATTAGTGTTCTGCTGGTGCCATACTGGCGCCTACTGCTACCCTACTGGTGCAAACTGGCACATACTGGTGCATGCTGGTGTCCTGCTGGTGCAAACTGGTGTTCTACTGGTTCAAACTGGCGCATACTGGTGTCCTACTGCTGTCCTACTGGTGCATGCTGGTGCCTACTGGTGTCCTACTCCTCCATACTGGTGCCTGCTGGCATATACTGGTTCAAACTGGTGCCTACTGGTGTCTTACTCATGTACTGGTGCAAACTGGTGCATACTAGTGTCCTGCTGGTGCTGTACTGGTGCCTACTGGCATCCTACTGGTGCACACTGGTGCATACTGGTACATACTGGTGCCATACTGGTGTCCTACTGGCACATACTGGTGTTCTACAGTTGCCCACTGGTGTCTACTGGTGCAAACTGGCGCATACTAGTGCCCTGCTGTTGCCCACGGGTGCATACTGGTGCCATACTCGTGCAAACTGGTGCATACTGGCACAGACTGGTGCTGTACTGGCATCCTACTGGTGTCCTACCGGTGTCTACTGGTGCATACTGGTGCCTGCTGGTGCAAAGTGGGGTGCATACTGGTGCCCTGCTGTTGCCCACGGGTGCATACTGGTGCGTACTGGTGCAAACTGGGGCATACTGGTGCATACTGGTGTCCTACTGGTGCAAACTGGTGTTTAATGGTGTGTACTGGCTCGTACTGGTGTCTACTGGTGCAAACTGGCACATACTGATGTCCTACTGGTGCAAACTGGTGTTCTGCTGTTGCCCACGGCTGCACACTGGTGCTATACCGGCGCATACTGGTGTCTACTGGTGCAAACTGGCGCATGCTAGTGTCCTACTGGTGTCCTACTGGTGTCTTACCGGTGCAAACTGGTGTCCTACCAGCATCCTACTGGTGTGTACTGGCGCATACTGGCTTCTACTGGTGCAAACTGGGGTGCATACCGGTGCCCATACTGGTGCATACTGGTGCCCTACTGTTGCCCACGGGTGCACACTGGTGCCATCGTGGTGCAAACTGGTGCAAACTGGTGCATACCGGTGTCCTACTGGTGCATACTGGTGTCTACTGGTGTCTACTGGTGCAAACTGGCGCATACTGGTGCCCATACTGGTGCAAACTGGTGTTCTGCTGTTGCCCACGGGTGCACACTGGTGCCATACTGGTGCAAACTGGTGCAAACTGGTGCAAACTGGCGCACACTAGCGTCCTACTGGCGCAAACCGGCGCCGACTGGTGCGCTGCCCTCCCACCGCCAGGCGGCGCTCTCCCCCCCCGCCCCGCGCCCTTCCAGCCGCCCATCTCGGTGGTTCCGCCCTCTGAGAGCCCAGCGCGGAACTTCCGCCACGGTCGGTAGCGCTGACCAATGAGCGCGCGGGGGCGGGGCCGAGGCGGCGGCGACGGCGGCGGCGGGGGGTGAGGGCGGCACGTGGAGGGGGGGGGGCCGCGGGGTCACCGCGGGGTCACGGGGGGGCCCTGGGGTGGGGGGGGGTCCTGTGGGGGACACACACCCATTGGGGGGGCTGGGGGGGGTCCCTGGGGTGGGGGGACCCTATGTGGGGGGCTGGTTCCTATAGGGGGGTGTCGGGGGGGTCCCATTGGGGGGGGCTCTGGGGTGGGGGGGTCCTATGGGGGGGTCTTTAGGGGGGATGACACCCATTGGGGGGGTCTCTGGGGTGGGGGGGGTCTGGGGGGACCCTGGGGTGGGGGGACCCTATGGGGGGGAGTGTCTTTGGGGAGGGGTCCCTATGGGGGGGGCTTTGGGGGGGGCTGGTTCCTATAGGGGGGGTCTCTGGGGGGACACAGACACCCATTGGGGGGGCCCTGGGGTTGGGGGGGACCCATTGGGGGGGGAGTCTCTTGGGTGGGGGCGTCTCTGGGGTGGGGGGGACCCATTGGGGGGGTCTCTGGGAGGGCTGGTCCCTATAGGGGGGTCTCTGGGGGGGTCCCATTGGGGAGGGTCCCTATGGGGGGGGGGTCTGTAGGGGTTCTCTGGGGTGGGGGGGACCCATTGGGGGGGGTGTCACTGGGGGGGGGTCCCACAAACACACCCCCCCCACAGGGCAGGCCGATGGAGCCCCAGCAGAAGCCGCCTGAAGAGGAAGAAGAAGAGGAAGAGGAAGAGGAGGAGGAGGAAGAAGAGGGGGTGCCCCCCCCCGGCGAGGACCCCCCGCCCTGGGGGGTGCCCTGGGAGGGCGAGGGGGGGCCGCTGCCGGTGCTGGGGGGGGTGGCGGCCCCCCTGCTGCTGCGGGGGGAGACGGAGCGGCTGGTGCGGGAGGTGGGGAGGGCCCGGCCCCTCCATCGCCTCCCCCACCTCAAGAGGGTGCGGGGGGGGCCCGGGGGGGCCGCTCTGCTCCTCTGCCTCGACAGCCAGCTGGGACCCGGACGGGGTACGGGGGGGGGACTGGGAGCACTGGGAGGGGGCTGGGAGCACTGAGGGGGGGACTGGGAGCACTGGGATGGGGGGACTGGGAGAACTGAGGGGGGCTGGGGACGCTGGAGGTACTGGGAGCACTGGGGATGCTGGGGGTCTCCGGGACACAAGGGCTGTCGGGGACACAGCCGGTGCCGGAGCCACCGACACGGCTGCCACCCCGCACCCAGGAGCCGCCGAGGATGTCACCGACGATGTCACCGAGGCCACCGCCGGCTGTGGGTCCGGTTATGGGACCGGGGACACCGACACCGGCGCTGCCACCGACGTCACCGAGACCAGCGCCGGCCGCCTGACCGGGAACACCGACACCAGCGACGTCACCGAGGCCACCGCCGGCCCTGGGTCCGGTTGTGCGACCGGGGACACCGACACCGGCACTGACACCGACATCACCAGGGCCACCGCGGGCTCTAAATCCGGCTGCGCGACCGGGGACACCAACACCGGCAACGTCACCGCCAGCCCCGGCCCCGATCCCGTGACCAGGGACACCAACACCGGCGACGTCACCGCCAGCCCTGGATCCGGCTGCGTCACCGGGAACGCCAACACTGGCGACGTCACCGATGTCGCCACCAGCCTCGGACCCGATCCCGTGACCGGGAACGCCGACGCCGCCCCGCTGCCGCCGCTGCGGGTGCTGCTGGGCCCCGGGGTGTCCCCGCGGGGGCTGGGCCCCCCTTTCCGCGTCAAGGTGCCGGGCCGGACGCCGGCGCAAGGCCCGGAGACGGTGGCGGCGACGGCGGCGGCCCTGTGGCCGTGGGTGCGGCGAGGCGGCGCGGCGGCGGTGGCGCCGTCGCCGCCGCCGTTGGACGCCGCGGAGGCGACGGCGGCGGCCGGCGCCATGCGAGCGGCGTTGGCGGCGGCGCGGCGCGGGGCGCGGCGCGGGATGGTGCCGGCGGGCGCGGCGGCGGTGGAACCGGCCACCGGCCGCGTGCTGGCGACGGCCCACGACGGCCGCCGCGGCGAGCACCCGCTGGCCCACGCCGCCATCGCCTGCCTGGCGGCCGTGGCGCGGCGGCGGCGGCGGGGCGGCGATGGCGGGTACCTGTGCGCCGGTTGCGACGTCTACCTGACGCGGGAGCCGTGCGCCCTCTGCGCCATGGCGCTGGTGCACGCGCGGGTGCGGCGCGTGCTTTTCGGGGTGCCGGCGCCGCAGGGGGCCCTGGGCACCCGCTACGGCCTCCACGGCCGCCGGGCGCTCAACCACCGCTACCGCGTCTACGGCGGCGTCGCCGCCCGCCGCTGCGCCCGCCTGGCGCGGCTCGACCGCGCCGCCGTCACCGCCGCCGGCGCGCAATAAAGGGGCCGGGCTCCAGAACGGACGTGCTGGCGGTACTGGGAGCACTGGGGGTACCGGCGGCACCAGGGATACTGGGAGCACTGGGGATATGATACGGGAGGTACTGGGGAGCGCTGGAGGTACCAGCAGCACTGGGGATACTGGGGGCACTGGGGATACTGGGAGCACTGGGGATACGATATGGGAGGTACTGGGGAGCACTGGAGGTAGCGGCGGCACTGGGAATACCGGGGGTGCTGGAAATACTGGCGAGCAATGGAGGTACCAGCAGCACTGGGGGTGCTGGGGATACTGGGAGCATTGGGGATACGATACTGGAGGTACTGGGCAGTACTGGACATACCAGTGGTACTGGGGGTACTGGGGAGCACTGGGGGCACTGGAGGTACCAGTGACATTGGGGATACTGGGGGTACTGGAGGTACTGGGGGTACTGGAGACACTAGGAATAATGGGGTACTGGGGATACTGGAGGTACTGGGAGCACTGGGGACACTGGGGGCAGTGGGAGTGCTGGTGGCAGTGGAGGTGCGGGGGGGCACTGGGAGCACTGGGATGGAGCAGTTGGGGGGAGGGGAGAGACCACCCCAAATCCCCCAGTAGGACCCCAAGGCGAGACACCCAAAAGGGGCGGAGCTTTATTTTTTTGGGGGGGGTCCCCCAGACATCAGAGTGCCCCCCCCAACACATGGGTGCCCCCGAAGCACCCAGCTATTGGGGTGCCCTCAGGGTGCCCCCCCGGGGGGCTGGGTGCCCCCCAGTCTGGCCATGGTGGCCCCCCCGAAGGTGACGGGGCGCCAGCCCTCGGCCCGGGCCAGGTCGGTGACCCCCGGCAGGGGGGGCAGGGGGGGAGTCCAGGGTCCCGGCGCTTCCACCCGCAGCTGGGAGCCCCCCCCAGCCACGGCCACCTGCGGCACCCAAACCCCAGCGTCAGTTTTGGGGGGGGGGCACCCAAAGCCCTGGGTGCCTTTTGGTGGGGCACCCAAACCCTTGGGGTCGGGGGGGGGCACCCGGACCCCTGGGTGGCTTTTGGGGGGGGGCACCCAAAGCCCTGGGTGGCTTTTGGGGGGGGCACCCAAAGCCCTTGGGGTTGAGGGGGGGCACCCAGAGCCCTGGGTGTCTTTTGGGGGGGGGGGCACCCAGAGCCCTGGGTGGCTTTTGGGGGGGGCACCCAAAGCCCTTGGGGTTGGGGGGGGCACCCGGACCCCTGGGTGGCTTTTGGGTGGGGGGGGGGGCACCCTGATGCCTGGGTCCCTTGGGGGAGGGGGGACACCCTGCTTCCCCTGGACACCTGGGGGGGGCAGTGGGTGCTGGGGGGAGTCAGTGGGTGCTGGGGGGGGGGGCACCCCTGTCCCCCTTACCTGTGCCACCTTCCGCAGCAGCAGCTCCTCAATGCCTTGTCCTGGGGGGGGGACACAGACAGACACCTGAGTCCCCCAAAATGGGGGGGACACACACAGCTGGGTCCCCCAAAATGGGGGGTGGGGGGCGGTCCCACCTCGCAGTGGGGGGGGCACCCAGAGCTCCCCCAGGCGCAGGTCGGGGCCGCGCCAGGTGCTGAAGCCCCAGGAGGCCACGGCGAAGCCCCCCAGGGCCCCCCCTGCGGGAAATTGAGGGGGGGGGGGACGGACGGGGACATGGGACCCGAGGGCCCCCCATCCCAAGAACACCAAGGACCCCCCCCGAGATCCCCCCAGGACCCCCAAGGTCCCTCTTGTTCCCCCCCCCCGACCCCCCTCCACCCCCCTGTCCCCCCTCCGGACCCCCCCAGGTGCCTCTTGTCCCCCCCACAACCCCTTCCGCCCCCCCAAGACCCCCCAGCTCCATTTTGTCCCTCCCTGGACCCCCCCAGGTGCCTCTTGTCCCCCCCACACCCCCTTCCGCCCCCCCAAGACCCCCCAGCTCCATTTTGTCCCTCCCTGGACCCCCCAGGTGCCTCTTGTCCCCCCCAGACCCCCCCCTCCACCCCCGTGGCCCCCCCCCCCAGGACCCCCCCAGGTCCCTTTTGTCCCCCCTGGACCCCCCAGGCCCCTCTTGTCCCCCCCAAGACCCCCCCAGGACCCCCCAGGTCCTTTTTGTCCCCCCAAGACCCCCCCCAGGTCCCTCTTGTCCCCCCCGGACCCCCAATGCCTCCCCATCCCCCAATTCCCCCCCCTCTTGCCCCCCCTTTGCTCCTGCCTGGGGGATCAGGGGTCACAGAGGGGTCAGGGGTCACCGGGGGGGGGGCACTCACCGGGGGGGCCCACGGCCACCAGTACGACGGGGGGCGGCTGCCCCTCCAGGAGCTCCCGGCACAGGGCTGGGAGTCACCCAGGGGTCATGGGGTCACCCGGGGTCACCAGGGTCGGGGGGTCAGAGGGGACATGGCACCTCTGTGAGGTCATGGGGGGGCGCAGCAGGGTCAGGGGGTCACGAGGGGGTCACTGAGGGGTCACCACGGGTTCATGGGGGACACAAGGGTCACAGAGGAGGGGTCACATGACCACCCCAAAGCCAGGTCAGGTGATCACAGGGGTCACAGGAGATGCGGTCACCCAGGGGTCAGGGGTCATGACCCTTGCGGGGGGGGGGGACGACGACCCATCATCCCTCACCCTCTTCCGACGGCAGCTCCCGCTCCGGCTCCGGCCCCGGCTCCAGCGTCACCCAGTCCTGGGGGCAAAGGTCACCCTGGGTGACCCCCCCCAACACCCGGGTGCCCCCCCACCCCCCCATGGGAGGCCCCAGTTCCCCGTGGGTGCCGTACCCGGACCATCTCCCGCAGGCGGGCGCAGTCGCGCCGGGTGCAGGCCCGGACCCCCCAGGCCATGGCGGAGCGGTGCCCCCCGGACTAAACACAACCCCCCAACTCCCAGCATGCACCGCGCCTGGCTCCTCCCAGGGGGCGGGGCTGCGGCGGGGGGGAGGAGCCAGGCGGTGGCGGCTACTGAGGGCTCAGCCCCACAGAGCAGTGCGGGCCAGTACACGCCAGTATGGACCGGTACGGGGCAGCGCGGACCGGCACGGACCAATACGGAGCGGTACAGAGCTGTGCAGGCCAGTACAGACCAGTACGGGGCAGTGCAGACCAGCACAGACCAATACAAGCAAGTACAGGGTAGTGCAGACCAGTACAGAACAGCGCAGACCAGTAGAGAACAGCGCAGACCAGTAGAGAACAGCGCAGACCAGTAGAGAACAGCACAGACCAGTATAGAACAGCGCAGACCAGTATAAAACAGCGCAGACCAGTAGAGAACAGCGCAGACCAGTATAAAACAGCGCAGACCAGTATAGAACAGCGCAGACCAGTATAAAACAGCGCAGACCAGTATAGAACAGCGCAGACCAGTATAGAACAGCACAGACCAGTATAAAACAGCGCAGACCAGTATAGAACAGCACAGACCAGTATAACCAGTATAAAACAGCACAGACCAGTATAGAACAGTGCAGACCAGTATAGAACAGCGCAGACCACTATAGACTGGTACAAAACAGACCAATACGGACCAGCACAGAACAGTACAGACCTATGCAGACCAGTACAGACCGCTACAGACCTATACAGACCAGTATAAACCAGTACAGACCAGTACAAACCGCTCCCCACCGTGGCTCTCGTCTCCCTTCCCCTGGGGGTACTCCGAGGGGGCGTGGCCAGCGGCGGAGGGGCGGAGCCAAACGGGAGGGGGCGTGCTCGGGGGGCGTGTTCATGGGTGGAGGGGGCGGGGCCAGGGGCGGCTGCTAGAGGCGGAGGAGGTTGGTGGGGGCGTGGCCAGGGCGGGGCGACGGAGGGGGCGGAGCGTCAGCGGTTGCCGCGGCAACGTGAGGCCTAGCGCGGGGCGCGGAGCCTGCGGGGGGGGGGCCCGGGGCGGGGGGGGGGTCGTGGGGGGGCGAGGGGGGGTCCGGGGGGGAGGGGGGTCGTGGGGGGTGTCCCGGGGGGGAGGGGTGTGTTGCATGTTGGGGGGGCGCTGGGGGGGAGGGGGAGGCCGCGGCCCCCCCTCATCCCCCGTTATCCCCCCCAGTCCCGATGCCCCCCCGGGGGTCGCTGGTGCCGGCCCGGTTCCTCGTCCTGACGGCGCATCTGGTGCTGCTGCTGCAGCTCGGCTGGGGGCGGGTGAGTGGGCGGCACGGCCGCGCGCCTCCACGCGCCTCCACGCGCCTCCTCTCGCGTCCGCACCCACGCCCACACGCGCCTCCACGCGCCCCCGCACACACCCACGCGCCTCCACGCGCTTCCACGCGCGTGCGCACGCACCTCCACGCGTATCCGCACACCCCCACGTGTATCCACACGCCTCCACGCGCTTCCACACATGTCCACATGCGTCCGCATGCCTCCGCTCATGTCCCCACACGTCCCCTCGTGTCCCCATGTGTCCACACATGTCCCTTCGTGTCCCCACACCTCCCCATATGTCCACACACCTCCACTCGTGTCCCCACGTGTCCACACGCCTCCCCACGTGTCCTCACACATCCCTTCGTGTCCCCACACATGTCCATACACCTCCCCACGTGTCCACACACCTCCCCTCATGTCCCCACACATGTCCACACACCTCCACTCGTGTCCCCACGTGTCCACACTTCTCCACATGTGTCCACACGCCTCCACTCATGTCCCCACACATGTCCACACCCCACCACATGTCCTCACGCATCCCCTCGTGTCCCCACACGTGTCCCCACACCTCCACTCCTGTCCCCACACCGGGCCACGCCACCCACAGGCCACCCCTGCCATGGTCCCCATAGAGGTGGGGGCTGGGGGAGGGCCATGGGGGGAGGGACAGGGCGTGGATGTGCCTCCCCCCCCAAAATCTGCCCCCCCCCCCCCAGGACCCCCACGTCCGCGCCTCGCTGCCCCTCGAGTTCTCGGCGGAGGAGTACGCCCACGCCGACCGGTTGTGAGTCCCGGGGGGGAGCACCCACCCACGGGGGGACCCCCCGCACCCCAGGGTGTCCCCCTGCCCCCCCCAAATCCCCCTGCCCCCCCACTTCTCCCCACACACTCCCATCCCTGTGCCCCCCCCCAGGTTGGGGGGGCTGTTGCGGGGCTTTGGGGGGGTCTCCCCCCCCCTCACTCACCCGTGTCCCCCCATTTCAGGTTGGGGGGGCCCTGGGGGGGGCCCTGGGGCTCCTGGGGGTCGAGTTCATCGGCTTCTTTTCGGGGGTCTCCATGTTCCACCCTGGCAGAGTCTGCTTTGTATCCTGAGGGGGGTGCACCCCAAAACTTGGGGGGGCACCCCAGAACTGGAGGGAAACCCCAAAATGGAGGGGACCCCAAAATGGTGGAGGGCAAGGGGGAGGCTGGAAAATGGGGAGGGCCCCAAAAGAGGGGACAGGACCCCAAAATGGAGGGACAACACTGGGGGGAACCTCAAAATGGGGGGGGGCAAAACAGGGGGAGACCCTAAAATGGCAGGGGATCCCAAAATGGGGGGGATGCCAAGACAGGGGGGATGCCAAAAGAAGGTGGGGGGAGACCCCAATGGGGGGGACACAGGCCAAAAGGGGGGGAGAGTGAAATGGGGGGGACCCCCAAAACAGGAGGGGACCCCCAAAATGGAGGGGGACCCAAAATGGTGGAGGGGGACCCCCAAAACGAGGAGGGGGGGGTACAGCCAAGGGGGTTCCTCCCCCCTTCCAAGGGCCTTGCCGTGCTCCGGGGGGGGTTTGGAGGGGGGAGGTTTGGGGGGTCCCCCCTAATCCCAGTCTGGGGGGTGTGTGTGGGGTGTCTGTGTGTGTGTCCCCCATTTTTGGGGTTATTTCCCCTGACGTGGGCAGCGCTGGCGGCCCACGGGGGGCCGCCCTGGCCTTGGCCTGGGC
Source organism: Buteo buteo (assembly GCF_964188355.1). NCBI lineage: Eukaryota > Metazoa > Chordata > Aves > Accipitriformes > Accipitridae > Buteo > Buteo buteo. The sequence goes on along the minus strand of NC_134182.1, from coordinate 643,094 downwards.
CTTGCTGGAGGGTTGGGACAGCGGCTGCTTCTGGCTCCTCTTCGGCCTCTGCAGGTGGGTCGGGGGTTTTTTTTTTGGGGGGGGGTCCCCCTCTCCTTTGCACCCCACTGACACCCCCGTTGTGTCCCCCGCAGTGTCCCCCCCGCCATCACGGAGGTGGTGCTGATGGTCTCCATGCTGGGCTGCAGGAGGAGAGCGATCTGACGCCCAGCGGGGGGGGGGGGGTGTTGGGGACCCCCCCCAGACCCCCCCGAGGGTCCCCAATATCCCCTGACCCCCCCCTTTGCCCCCCAACCCCGCTTTTACCGCCCCCCCCGCGGGACCGAGAAAATAAATAAAGATTTGAACGCGGGAAAACTTCGGCGCGCCAAAACCTTGGCGCGGGAAAGGGGCCGTGGCCACGCCCACATGCAAATGAGGGCCGCGGGGCAGGCTGGGAGGGCGCGGAGGGTGGGGAAGGGCGGGTGGGCGCGGGGTGGGGAGGGGTCTGCTGGGTGGGGGAGTGGGGAGGGGTGGGGGGTGCGAGGGGGTTACGGGGGGGGGAGTTTGGGGGGGTCGCCCTGGGGTAGGGGGAGATGGCGTGGGACCCCCCCTCGTGACGCGGGGAACCTTAGTTTATATCGTCAGTGCGGTATATCCTGACCTGCCCCGCCTTGCGGGCAGCGCGTGATGAGCTGAACGTGATGACGCGTGATTACATCACGGAGGGGCTGCGGGAAGTGCAACACCCGCAGCTGCCGGGACTCTGACTGCGCCTGCGCGGGGCAGGAGGGATCGCCGCGGGGGGGGGAGGGGGCGAGGACTACGTCAGCAGAGAAGCCACGCCCTGCAAGAAGCCTGCTGCTTGATTGGCTGTTTAGGCCACGCCCACGGGGGGTCACGTGGCTGCGTGTGCGCGCGCTCCACGGTGAGCGTGCGATAGGCCGCGACGGGGCGTTGCGGTCGCCGCCCCCGTGAGTGTGCAAAGGCGCTTGTGCAACGGGGCTCTGCACCCCCCCGTGAGTGTGCAAGAGCGTGCCACGGGGCTCTTCGCCCCCCCGTGAGTGTGCAAGAGGGCTCTACACGCCCCTGGTGAGTGTGCAGCAGGGCTCCGTACCCTCCCCGTAAGTGCGCAAGAGTGTGCACCAGGCCCCTGTACCCCTCCCCATGGGGAGTGTGCAAGGGTGAGCGTGCAACAGGGCCCTGCCCGCCCCCCCCCGGTGCGTGCAACGGCGCGTCCGCAACGGGGCCCCGCGTGCCGGGTCCTCTGCGGACCGTGCAAGCCCCGCCCACCACCGTGGCGGCCCCTGATTGGCGGCCCCTGATTGGCGGCCCCTGATTGGCCGCCCCCTCGGCCCCGCCCCTGTTGCCGGGCAGAGCTCCGGCTTCTCGCTAAAATGGCCGCCCCTTCCCACGTGACCACGCCGCGTCTCTCCCCCCCCTCCCTCCCTCTCCCCGCATGCGCTCTAACCACCCCAATAGCGCCCGCGCGGCCGGCAGCCAATCACCGCCGAGCTCCCGCCTTTCCTCAGGCGGGCGGCGAAAGCGACCAATGAGAAACAGCGCGAGCGCGGAGGGGAGGGGGGGCGGGAAGCAAAAGGGGAGGGGCGGGGCGGAACCCTCCCCTCCTTTAGCGGAAAACCAATAGGCGGGCGGCGCGCGGCGGGCGCCAGCCAATCGGAGAGCGAGGGGGCAGATTTGAAGCCCGTCGGCCGCGCGGGGCGGGGCAGAACGCGGCGGCGCAGGCGGCGGGTGAGACCGTGCGGGGCCGGGGGGGATTTTGGGGGGGATTTGGGGGGATTTTGGGTGTTGGGGGGACCCTGGTGACGCTGTAACCCCCCCCTCTCTCCTCAGGATGTCGCAGAAGGAGAACATGAACCCCAGCTTGGCCAAGGTAACCCCCCCCCCCGCCCCGGGGTGTTCCCTTGAGGGGGGGGTCTTGGGGTGCCCCCCCACTTCGAGGGGGTGTAGGGGTTGTTTGGGATCCCCCCCACCCCTAAGAGGTGGTCTTGGGGTGTCCCCCTACTTTGAGGGAGTGGGGGGAGTATTTGGGGTCCCCCCACCCCAAGAGGTGGTCTTGAGGTGCCCCCCCACTTTGAGGGGGTGGGGGCTGTGTTGGGATCCCCCCGTGGCCTTGGGGTGCTCCCCTTACTTTCAGCGGGTGTGGGGGGTATTTGGGGTCCCCCCCACCCCTAAGAGGTGGTCTTGGGGTGACACGCCCCCCCACCCCGTTTTGTGCCGGCAGTGTGGGGTGCTGCCCCCTCCCGCCCCCCAACGGGTGCCCCGTAAGGACCCCCCTGCTTCGGATCCCCCCCAGCTTTCGAGAGCCCCCGGCAAGGCCGGGGCCCTGCCAGGTACGGGGAGGGATGGGGGGGGTCCCTGGGGGCCCCCCATGGGTGTTTTGGGGTGTGTGTGTGTCCCGCCACTGATATCCCCCCAATTTCTCTCCCTCTCCTCAGGAGCCGGGCGGGTGCCCCTGGAGCCCAGCACCCTGCCGGCGCCTCCCCCACCCCAGTGAGTGTCGGGGGGGGGGGGCACTGGGGGGAGGTCCAAGGATACTGGGGGGGTGTTGGGATCCTTTTGGTGATGGTGGGTGGCACTGGGGGGGGAGTCTTGGGGACCCTGGGTGGCACTGAGGGGGTCCTGGGACTCTGGGGGGGGTCCCAGTTACCCCCTAGTGACGGTAGGGGTGGTCCTAGAGACCCCCTGGGTGGCACTGGGGGGGTCCTGGGACCATGTGGGTTATGGTGGGTGGCACTGGGTGACACTGGGGAGGGTCTTGGGGACCCTGGGTGGCACTGGGGGGGTCCTGGGACCCTGTGGATGATGGTGTGTGGCACTGGGAGGGAGTCTGGGGGACCCTGAGTCACAGTGGGGGGGTCCTGGAGCCCTGTGGATGATACTGGGGGGGTACTGGCACCCTGTGTGCGATACTGGGTGACACTGGAAGGAGTCTTGGGGCCCCTGGGTGGCATTAGGGGGTCCTGGGACACTGGGTGATGGTGGGTGACACTGGGGGGGGGACCCTGGGTCACACTGGGTGGGGTCCCAGCACCCTGTGGGTGACGGTGGGTGATACTGGAGGGGGTCCCAGTACCCTGTGGGCGATGCTGGGCGCTGCAGGTCTGTCCTGTGCCCCCCGACCCTTGACACCGGGTGTGTATTCCCCCCCAACCCCGGGTCCCCCTCACCGCCGTGTCCGTCCATCTGTCCCCTGTGTGTCCCTGTCCATCCCCCCCACAGACGGACATTCTCCCTGGAGGACTTTGAGGTGGGGCGTCCGCTGGGAAAGGGGAAATTCGGGAACGTGTACCTGGCGCGGGAGCGGAGCTCCGGCTTCCTGGTGGCCCTGAAGGTTCTCTTCAAGTCCCAGGTGGAGAAGGAAGGGGTGGAACACCAGCTCCGCAGGGAGATCGAGATCCAGGCCCACCTCCGGTCAGGGCGGGGGGCACGGGGTGGGGGGGGTCCTGGGGACGTGGGGTGGCGGTGGGGTGAGGGTGGAGAGGGGCACTGGGGACACTGGGTGACATAGGGTGGCAGTGGGCTGAGGCTGGAGAGAAGCACTGGGGTGATTGGGGGGGTCCCGGGGTGATTGGGGGGGGTCCTGGGGATCTGGGGTAAGAGTGGAGGGGGGGCCTGGGGGGATGGCGGGGGTCCTGGGGACACTGGGTGGCAGTGGGGTGAGGGTGGAGGGGGGGACTGGGGACACTGGGTGATAGTGGGTGGTGGCCGGGGTGAGAGTGGAGGGGGCGCCTAGGGGTGATGGGGGGTTCCTGGGGGGATGAGGGGGGACCCTCTGGGTGGTGCGGGGGGGGGTCCTGGAGGTGACACTGGGGGGGAAGAGCCTGGGGACCCTGGGGGATGGTGGGGTGACACTGGGGGGGGTCCTGGGGATCCCCTGGCTGACGGGGGGGGTTCTCGTGTCCCTATGGGTGGCACTGGGGTGCTGGGGGACACACACACATGACCCAGAGCACCCCTTAGGTGACAACAGGGGGGTACCAGCCACCCTTCAGGTGTCAACAGGTGACAGTGGGGGGTCACAGGGGCCTCACGGGGTGCCCCCCCTTCATATCCCCCCCCAGGCACCCCAACGTCCTGCGCCTCTACAACTACTTCCACGACCGGCGCCGGGTGTTCCTCATCCTGGAGTACGCACCGCGGGGGGAGCTCTACAAGGAGCTGCAGCGCTGCCGCCGCCTTGACGCCTCCCGAACCGCCACGGTCAGGGCACCCCAAAATCCGGCACCCCTTCTTTCTTGGGGGGGCCACCCCAGAACTGCCCCGCACATCAGGGAGACCCCCAGGTAATGGGGAGGGGGCTGGGAGTGAACCTGGATCTAGAGGTCGTGCCCCAGGTTTTGGGGGGTGTCTCAAAAATGGGGTGCCCCCTCCAACAGTGGGGTTAATCCCAGAGCAGCCTGGATATTGGGATACCGCCCCCCCCACCACCCCAAACCATGGGGGTCTGGCCCCCCTGCCCAGACATCAGGTACCCCCTATGGAAGGGGGGGAACGGGGACCCCAGAACTGGCTGGGACATTGGGGTACCCCCAGACATGGGGGGGCTGCCCCCCCGAATCCAGAGTTCCCCCAGATATTGGGGTGCCCCCCCAATATGGGGGTCTGGGCCCCATAGACATCAGGGTCACCCCCAGACATTGGGGGGGTCTGGGTCTAAGTGCCCCAAACACTGGGAGGGGTCATTGTCGTGTCCCTGTCCCCCCCACCCATGGGGCTGCTTTTGGGGACCCCCGGGCAGTTTGGGGGTGCCCTGACCCCCCCAAATCCCCCCCCAATTGATGGAGGAGCTGCTGTTCCACGCTGACAGCCACAGCTTGGGGGGGCGGGAGGGGAGACATGGGGCACCCTTGGGGGTGCAGGAGACCTTGGGGGGCCTTAGGGGTGTTTGGGGGGGACCCTGGGCAGTTTGGGGGTGCCCTGACCCCCCCAAAATCCCCCCCCAGTTGATGGAGGAGCTGGCGGATGCGCTGCTGTACTGCCACGGGCGGAAGGTGATCCACCGGGACATCAAACCCGAGAACCTGCTGCTGGGGCTCAAGGGGGAGCTGAAAATCGCCGATTTCGGGTGGTCCGTGCACGCCCCCTCCCTCCGGTACGGCTGGGGGGGGATCTGTGGGGCTGGGGGGGGGGGGTGGAATCTATGGGGCTAGAAGTACCCCATAGTGGATGCCCTATGGGGCTGGGGTTACCTCTATGGGGCTGAGGGTGCTCTGTGGGGCTGGGCTGCCCCATGGATGATGCCCTATGGGGCTGGGGGTACCCTATAGGGGCAACCTATGGGGCTGAGGAGGCTCTATGGGGCTGGAGCTGCCCCTATGGGGCTGGTCCTATGGGCACAGGGCAAACTGGGGGGGGTCCCCAAAATCCTGAGGAGAGGGAGAGGGGGCTTCCCCCTGACTTCCAGGCTGCATCCAGGGAGACAATGGATCCACGTACACCCATGGCGGTGTCCTAATTAACAGGGTGCCCCCCAATAATTAACAGGGTGGCCTCCCCCCCAATTAACGAGGTGCCAGACACTGTGCAGGACACTGGATTACCTCCCCCCTGAGATGGTGGAGGGGTGGGTGCATGATGAGAAGTTTGCCCCCCCTCTAATTAACAGGGTGGTCCCCAATAATTAATAAGGTGGCTCTTACTAATTAACAGGGTCCTCCCCCCTAATTAACAAGGTTGTGTCCCCACCACAGGCACCAGACACTGTGTGGGATGCTGGATTACCTCCCCCTTGAGATAGCGGAGGGGCAGGTGCACAATGAGAAACTTTCCCCCTGATAATTAACAGGGTGGCTGCCAATAATTAACAAGGTGGCTCTTGCTAATTAACAGGGTGCCCTCCCCAAATTAACAAGGTGCCCCCCCCGCTGCAGGTGCCAGACACTGTGTGGGACACTGGATTACCTCCCCCTGCCCCCCCCCCCCCCCCCCCGATGGTGGAGGGGTGGGTGCATGATGAGAAGTTTGCCCCCCAATAATTAACAGGGTGGCTTTCACTAATGAAGAGGGTGCCCCCGCCTAATTAATGAGGTCGTGTGTGTTCCCCCCCCCCCCCCAGGCGCCGGACGCTGTGCGGGACGCTGGATTACCTCCCCCCCGAGATGGTGGAGGGGCAGGCGCACGACGAGAAGGTCGATCTCTGGTGCCTGGGGGTGCTCTGCTACGAGCTGCTGGCCGGGCACCCCCCCTTCGAGAGCCCCTCCCACGCCGAGACCTACCGCCGCATCACCAAGGTAGGGACCCCCCCAAAAAAACACAGGGAGACCCCCAAAACACAGGGACACCCCCCCAAAATACAGGGACTCCCCCTTTGAAAGCATCTCCCACACCAAGACCTACTGCCACATCACCAAGGTAGGGACCCCCCCAAAAATATAGGGACCCCCAAAAACCACAGGAACACCCCCCAAAATATAGGGACCCCCCAAAAAAATGGGGAGACCCCCCAAAAATGCAGGGACACCCCCCTTCCGAGAGCCCCTCCCATGCCGAAACCTACTGCCACATCACCAAGGTAGGGATCCCCCTCAAAAACCACAGGGACACCCTCAAAAATATAGGGACCCCCAAAAAAACGGGGAGACCCCTCCCAAAATGCAGGGACACCCCCCTTCCGAGAGCCCCTCCCATGCTGAAACCTACTACTGCATCACCAAGGTAGGGACCCCCCAAAAATACAGGGGCCCCAAAAACACAGGAACACCCCCCCGAAATATAAGGACCCCCCAAAAATATGGGGAGCCCCCTCCCAAAATGCAGGGACACCCCCCTTCAAGAGCCCTTCCCACACCGAGACCTACCGCCACATCACCAAGGTAGGGACCCCCCCAAAACCACAGGGGGACCCCAAAAAAATACAGGGATCTCCCAAAAATACAGGCCCCCCCCCCCTTTGAAAGCCCCTCCCACACCAAGACCTACCGCTGCATCACCAAGGTAGGGACCCCCCCAGTAATATGGGGATCCCCCCCAAAAATACAGGGACACCCCCCAACATTGCCCCCCTTTTCCCCTGCTCTCCCAGAGGGACGACCCCCACAGCCAAGGCAGGGGGGAGGACTCAGGGACCCCCAGGGTGGGTGCTGCCCCCATTTTTGGGGGTCCCTGACCCCTCCCTCCATGTTTGTGTGTGTCCCCCCCCCCAGGTGGACCTGCACTTCCCCCCCACCGTCCCCGAGGGCGCCCGTGACCTCATCACCCGCCTGCTGCGTCACAGCCCCCCCCAGCGCCTGCCCCTGCGGGGGGTCCTGCAGCACCCCTGGGTGCGCGCCCACTCCCGGCGGGTGCTGCCCCCCACCTACGTCCCCCCCACCAACCCCTGACGTACGTGTGTGTGTGTGTCCCCCTTTCCCCTTCGCCCCACGTGTGGGGGGTGCGGGACCCCCCCCACACCCACCCAAACGCGGTGCTGCCCCCAAAGTGTGCTGGGGGGCACCCCCCCATTGTTGTGGGGTGCCCCCCATCTTGTCTCCCCCCCAATAAAGTTGTTGTAGTTTTACCCCCTTGGTTTGGTATTTGCTGAGGGGTGGGGGGGGATTAGGGGGTGTCTGCGCCCCACAGATGTCCCTTGTGCCCCACATATTGTGCTGCCCCATAGATCCCCCCCACCCCATAGACACCTGCTGTGCCCCATAGATCCCCCTGCCCCATAGACACCTGCTGTGCCCTATAGATTTCCCCCCACCCTGCTGCCACCCCTTGTGCCCCATAGATACTCCTGTGCCCCACAGCAACCCCCCTCCACCCTATAGCTACCTGTGCCCCAGACCCCCCCCACCCCATAACCACCTGCTGTGCCCCATAGACCCACCCCATAGCCACCTCCTGTGCCCTATGAATTCCTCTGCCCCATAGACCACCCTATAGCCCCTCACCCTATAGCCACCTGCTCTGCCCCATAGACTCACCCTATAGACACCCCCCACCCCACAGCCACCTGCTGTGCCCCACAGAGACCCTCACCCCATACACACCTGCTCAGCCCCATAGACCCCCCCCACCCCACAGCCACCTGCTCAGCCCCATAGACCCCCCCCACCCCACAGCCACCTGCTCTGCCCCATAGACTCACCCCACAGCCCCCCCCAGCCACCTGCTCTTCCCTCCACCCCCCTCAGCCACCTGCTCCCCCCCCACCCCCTCCCCTGCCCTCCCCCCCCCTCTCCCAGTACTCCCAGTGTCCCCCCCCTCCCCCAGCCCGGTACCCCCCCGCCCCCCCTCCCTCCCCCCCCCCCTCCCCCCCCCCCCCCCGGTGCCCGGATGCTCGCGCCGCCCCGGCTGCCATCTTCCCCCGCCGCCGCCGCCGAACCGACCTCGCCGCTGCCCGAGATGTGAGTGAGAAGCGGGACCCCCCCGCGCCCCCCCCCCACCATCCCCAGACCCCCCCCTCTCTGGGGAGACCCCCCCCTCAGACCCCTCCCCCCCCTCCAGGACCCCCCAAACCCTTCCCCCCCGAGTCCCCCCAGGAGCGACCCCCGCAGAGCCTCCCCCCCTCCATCTCTCCCCCCCTCCCCATTTTTTTTGGGGGGGGGGGGGGCTCGAAGCTGGGAGCACTGGGAGTACTGGGAGCACTGGGAGGGATCTGCCCCCCTCCCCCACCCCGGGGCTATTTTTAGCTGCCGACGCAGGAAGGAGGGGGGGGGAGGGGGGGTGGGGGGAGGGGTGGGAAAATCCTTCCCCCACCCTGCGGCCCCTCCCCCCGCTGCGGAGGAACCGCCCCTCCCCCTCGGGGGCGGGGGGAGGGGTGGGGGGGATGGGGGGGGTCGGATGCCTGAGGGTCCCTTCTGGGGGGCTGGGCCTGGATGCCCGTGACCCCCCCGCTATGGGGCAGTGGGATGCTGGGACCCCCCCCGCTATGGGGCACTGGGACCCCCCCGCTATGGGGCACTGGGATGCTGGGACCCCCCCCCCCCCCGCTATGGGTCGTCCCCCACTATGGGGCACCCAGATGCCTGGGACCCCCCCAGTATGGGTCACCCCTTGCTATGGGGCACTGGGATGCTGGGACCCCCCCCTCGCTATGGGTCACCTGGATGCCTGGGACCCCCCCGCTATGGGGCACTGCCCACCCATAGGTCCCCCCAGTATGGGTCACCCCCTGCTATGGGGCACTCAGATGCTGGTGCCCCCCCCCGCTATGGGGCACTGCGCCACCTGGGTCCCCCCCCCTGCTATGGGGCACTGGGACCCCCCCACTATGGGGCACTGGGATGTGCCCCCCCCCCCAACATGTGGGTCCCCGGTGGGGGGGAGGGGGGGGGTGTCTCTATTTCCATCCCCACCCTGAGTTGGGGGGAGGGGCGCCGGTGGGCTTTCTTTGACCTTTGCCCCCTTCCCTTTTAGGTCGGCCCCCTCTGCCCCCAGCGCGCCCCCCCCAGCCGGAGGAGAAGGGGGGGGGCCCCCCCGCCCCTCCCCCCAACCTCACCAGCAACCGGCGGCTGCAGCAGACCCAGGCCCAAGTGGATGAGGTCAGAGGGCGGGGCAGCGGGGTGGGGCCGAGGGGCGGGCGCGGCCAAGGGTGGGGCGCGGGCGAGGGATGGGCGTGGGGCTGGAGGCGGGGCTAACGGCCGGGCGGAGCCGAGGGTCGAGCGGGGTCATCGCTGCCCCTACGGGGGGACGACTATACTCAGGTCTCTCGTGACCTCTGCCCTTCCCCCCCCTGCCGACGCCCTTTGACCCCGCCTTCGCCCCAGGTGGTGGACATCATGCGGGTGAACGTGGACAAGGTGCTGGAGCGGGACCAGAAGCTGTCGGAGCTGGACGACCGGGCCGACGCCCTCCAGGCCGGCGCCTCCCAGTTCGAGACCAGCGCCGCCAAGCTCAAGCGCAAGTACTGGTGGAAGAACCTCAAGGTCAGAGGGCACGGGGTGTGACACCCCCACCCCAAAAATAGAGACAGAGACACACACCCCAAAAATGGAGAGACAGACCCCCAAACTATAGAGGGAGACCGCAAAAAAAGAGAGAGGGAACCTAAAAATGCAGAAGGACGCCCTAAAAACAGAGAAGGAACCCAAAAATAGAGACACTCCAAAAGTAGAGACCCAAAAAACAGAGAGAACCCCAACATTGAGAGGCACACCCACAAAATTGAGAGGCACCCCAAAAATAGAGAGAGAGAGCCCAAAAGTGGAGAGAGACACCGCCCCAAAATATAGAGGAGGAACTAAAAAATTGAGAGATACACCCCAAAAATAGAGAGCCCCAAAATATAGACACCATAAAACTATAGAGACATACCCCAAAATAGAGAGACCCCAAAAATAGAGAGAGATGGACCCCCCAAATAGAGACACCCCAAAAATCGGGAGCCCAGCGCTGTCAAGCTCAAGCACAAGTACTGGTGGAAGAACCTCAAGGTCAGAGGGCACGGGGTGTGACACACCCACCCAAAAATAGAGAGAGAGACACCCCCAAAATAGAGAGAGACACCGCAAAAAAAGAGAGAGGGAACCCAAACATGCAGAGGGACACCCCAAAAATAGAGAGGGAACCCAATAATGGAGAAACCCCAAAAATAGAGACCCCCCACAATAGACCCCAAAATAGAGAGACCCCAAAAATGGAGAGAGATGCCCAAAAAATAGAGGTGCCCCAAAAATCGAGAGAGAGACCCCACAAATAGAGGTACCCCAAAAATATATGGGCCCCAAAAATAGAGACACCCCAAAATAGAGAGAGGAAACCCAAAAATGGAGAGCGAGACCCCAAAAATAAAGGGAGAGACGCCAAAAATCGAGAGCCCAGCGCCGCCAAGCTCAAGTGCAAGGACTGGTGGAAGAACCTCAAGGTCAGAGGGCACGGAGTGACCAGACACCCCCCCAAAATATACAGGGACACCCCAAAAATGCAGAGAGAGGGAACCCAAAAATAGAGGGAGTAAAGCCAAAAATATAGAGACACAAATATATAGAGAGGTACCCCCAAAATAGAGAGACCCCCCAAATTGAGAGGGAGATTTCAAAATATGTAGAGAGACACCAAAAATAGAGAGAGGGAACCCAAAAATGGAGAGACACACCCCCAAAATATACAGGGACACCCCAAAAACGGAGAGAGGGAACCCAAAAATACAGACACACCCCAAAAATTGAGACACACACCCCCAAAATGGAGACACACCAGAAATACATAGAGATCCCCCAACAATATAAAGACAAACCCCCAAAATTGAAAGACACACCCCAAAAATATTGAGGTACCCCCAAAATAGAGATGCCCCAGAAACAGAGGGACCCTAAAAATAGACACTAAAAATAGAGACAGCCCAAAAATATTCAGACCCCCAAAATATAGACAAACACCCCCATAATACAGAAACCCCCCAAAAATATAGAGCCTAAAAATAGACATCCCCAAAATATGCAGACACCCCAAAAACATAGAAGCACCCCAAACACATACTGAGACAACCCTGAGAAAATAGACTCCCCAAAAATAGACTCCCCAAAAATAGACTCCCCAAAAAATAGAGGCACCCCCAAAACCACAGCCATACCCCCCAAAACAGAGACATGCCCCCCAAAATAGACAGAGATGCCCCAAAAATGTACAGACCCCCCAAAATAGAAAGATAACCCGCAAAAACCACAGACACCCCCAAAACCTCAGGGATACCCCAAAAATAGACAGAAAGACCCCCCCAAATACAGGGACCCCCCCAAGCCACAGAGACACCCCAAAAAACCAGAGACACGCCCCCAACTCCCCCCACCCCAAACCAGACACACCCCCCCCCCAAACTGTGGGACCCCCAAATCCATTTTGGGAGGGGGAGGGGCCAACACCCCCCCAGCCCCAAAATCAGCCCCCCCTGATCTGCCCCCCCCGGTGACCTCTGACCTCTGCCCCCACAGATGATGATCATCCTGGGGGTCATCTGCGCCATCGTCCTCATCATCATCATCGGTGAGTGCTGCATGCTAATGAGGGGGTGTGGCATGCTAATGAGGGGGTGTGACATGCTAATGGAGGACAGGAAATCCTAATGATGGGATGGGACAGGAAACGAGGTGCTGGGGTATGCAAATGAGGGGGTGGGACATGCAAGTGGTGGGCAGGGCATTCAAATGATGGGTTGGGGCATGCAAATGAGGACAGCAGGGTATGCAGATGAGGGGGTAGGGCATGCAAACAGTGGGAGGGGCACTTGAATGAAGGTCACAGGGTATGCAGATGAGGGAGTGGGGCATGTAAATAGAGGGTGGAACATGCAAATGAGGGGCATGGTATGCAGATGAGGGGCAGGGCAAGTCAGGGAGGCAGGATATGCAAATGAAGCAGGGGTACAACACAGTGATATTTAAATGAGGGGCATGAGGGGAAATTGGGCTGGGCCTATAGGCTGGGAGGTGGTATATGCAAATGAGGGAGGGGTCCATAGGGAAGGGGCGGGGCATGCAATGGAGGTGTGCTGGTGGGTGGGCTTTGTGTACATGCAAATGAGGGGGGTGTGGCTAAAAAAAACAGACCACACTCCTGTGGGGGTGCATAAGGGTGGGGCGTAGCCTGACCACACCCCTGCATTGAGGGTGTGTCCTGGTGAGGGGTGGGCCTGTGATGAGGGGGCGTGTCCCCTCCAGGCCCCACCCCTGACCCCACCCTCCTCTCTCTCCCCCCCCCAGTGTACTTCAGCACCTAACGGCTGCCAGCCGCGCCCCGCCCCCGCCCGGGACCTCGCCCCTGGGCGTGTCCGGCCCCGCCCCGGGGCTGCAGGAGGAGGGGCCCCGCCTGGCCCTGCCCCACCCCCTCCCCCCGCACCCCTCAGGGACCCCCCCGCACCCCAACCCAACCCCCCTGGGACCCCCAAACCCCGCCCCTCCCCCCATCTGCCCCCCCAGCGCTGCCCAAGCCCCTCCCCCCACGCCCCGCCCCTCCCCCATCACTTGGGGGAGGCCATCAGGTTTCGGGGGGGCACCCCAAAATACACCTCCCCCGCACCCCAAAACCTTCCCTTCCCCCCCTCCATGTCACGCCTTGCCCCGCCCCCCACCCCCCCAAAAATGTGTGCCCCTCCAATCTGCCCCCCCCCCCAAATCTGCACTCCTCAATAGGACACCCCCAAAATTGGGGGGGCCCCCCCGGAACCCCCAAATATTTCCCCCGCACCCCAAAAAAGCCCTGCCCCCACATCAGGGTGTGTGCCCCCCCCCAAATGAATGCCCCCCCCGAAAATTTGGGGGTTCACCCCAGAGCACCCCAAAATTGGGGGGGGGTCGTGTGTGTCCCCCCCCGGAGGGAAATTGGGGTCTCCCTGGGGCACCCCCAGATGGGAGGGGGGTTAGGGGTGGCCCCCCAAAAGATGGGGTGCCCCCAAATTGGGGCCTGGGGGGGGGAAGAGGGGGAGTGTGTGTCTCCCAATCAGAATATTTTGGGGTGCCCCCCCAGACCTGAGCACAAAGGGGCCCCCCAAGTTTTGGGGGGCCCCCCATTTTAGTGGCCCCCTGTTTGGGGGGGTCTCCCAATAATTTTGGGGGACCCCCCCTTAAAATACCCAGGGTGTCCCCCCCCAAATTTTAGGGGTCTCCCCCAAAAAGCTGGGGGACACCCCCCCACCCCGGGTTTGTCCCCCCCAAACATCCCCCCCAAACATTCCAGCCCCCCCAAATTTTGGTGGGTTCAGCAGAGGAGGGGGGGCCCCCAAAATCCCATCACTGCCGCAGCGCTGGGGGGGGGGCTGATAACACCCCCCTCAAAATTTTGGGGGGACACCCCCAAAATCTAGGAGGGACCTGGAAATATTGGGGGGTCCCCAAAATCGTGGGGGGGTCCCCAAAATAGTGGGGAACTCCAAAAGGGGAAGGGGGCTCAAAATGGCGAGGGGGGCCCCAATATAATGAGGGGGACCCCAAAAAAGAAATGAGGGGGGGCCCCAAAGATGTGAGGCTGCCCCAAGTGGGGGGGGTCGCTGATAATTTTGGGGGGCACCCCAAAAAAGTGGGGGTAATGATGGGGGGGTGGGTGATGTGGGGGGGGCCTAAAAATAGGGGGTACCCTAAAAGTGAGGGAGGTGGGGGGTCCCCAAAAAAATGGGGGGGTCCCTCAAAGGAGGGGGGGATTCCCCAAAAGTGGGAGAGGTTTCCCAAAGTGGGGGGGGTCCCCCAAAAGTGGGGTGGGTCCCTAAAGTGCGTGGGTCACCCCAAATTTAAGGAGGTGCCAGAGCCTGTGGGGGGGCAATTGAAGGCCCCCCCTCCCCAAAGGGAGGATTTTTCACCCCAAAGTTGGGGACCCCAAAAATGGGGGGGTCTCACCCCCCCAACCTGGGTTTTTGGGGTGCAGGTGCCCCCCCGCATGGAGCTGTGTGTGTGTGTCCTGGAGGGGTCCCCCAATTTCCCCCCATCCCCCTCAAATCTGGGGGGTCCCCCCACCCTCTGCCCCCCCCCCCCCCCCCCGTGAGCAAAGATGTGGATTTGGGGGACCCCCCCCAATCACTTGGGGAGGAGGAATTTGGGGGTTCGGGGGGGCTGGGGTTTTTTTTGGGGGGGGGCGGGTGTCACTGCCGCCCTCCCTCCCTCATCCCCCCCTTTCTGCTCCCCCCCCGGTGGGGATTTGGGGGGACCCCTCGGGTTTGGGGGGGCCCCGGGGGGGTCCCCGAGTCCTGGTGTGAAACGTGTACAATAAACTACATGTCTGTGAGCGCTGCCTGGGGGGGCACCCCGAAAATATGGGGGGTGGAAATGGGGGGGGTCGCCGAAATGGGGGGACCCCCCTGAAAAAGGGGGGGGCCACAAGGAATGGGGGACTTTGAAGTTTGGGAGGGGGGAGTCTGAAATGGGGGGGAAATGGGGGATCCCCAAAAATGGGGGTCGTCAAAATGGGGGGGTCCCGAAAAAGGGGGGTACCCAGGAATGGGGGACTTTGAAATTTGGGGGGGAGCCCTAAAATGGGGGAGAAATGGGGGGTCCCCAAAATGGGGGGTCCCCAAAAATGGGGGGTTCCCCAGGAAATGGGGGACTTTGAAATTTTTGGGAGGGGGAGTCCTTAGGAAGGGGAGGGGAATCTCCAAAAGTGGGGGAGCCCGAAATGGGGGTGGGGGGTCCCCAAAAATGGGGGGTCACCCCTAAAAAAGTGGGGAGCTCCAAAATGGGGCGATTTTAACCCAGAAGTGGGGAGGCTGATTTTGGGGGGGGTAGCCCCAAATGGGGCTGGACACGGCGGGGGGGGGGGTGTGTGATGTAACAGGCTCCACCAATCAGGTCGCATTCTGGTGTGTGCTCCCGCCCACCGCCGAAGTGACGTCAGAGGAGTGGGGACGGTCGAGAAATGACGTCACGAGGCTCGGCTTAGGGGGGGAGGGGGGCAGAAACCCCCGATAGTTTAATGCCCGTGAGGCGGGGGGGGTGTGTCCCAATTCCCCATCGCCCCTCCCCCCCGATCCCCACCCCCCTTGTCCTCATGACGTCATCGATGTCCCCAAGGTCCCTGCAGGGAGAAGGGGTGCGGGGGGGTGGGTGTCCCCAAAGTCCTGGGGGTCCCCGAGGTCCTGGGAGTCCCGGTGTCGCCGACGTCCCTCGGGGGTCGAGCAGGCGTAGCGGGTGCTGGGGGGGGCAGCACCCGGGGGTGCTGGGGGTCCCCAAAGTCCTCGATGTCCTGGGGGGTCCCCAACATCCCGGGGTCCCCGGTATCCTGGGGGTCCCGGCGTCCCCGGGTCGAGCAGGGGGGCTGGGGCTGGGGGGGGGGCAGCACCCGGGGGTCCCCGGTATCCTGGGGGTCCCGGCGTCCCCACAGTCCCTCCGGGGTCGAGCAGGGGGGCTGGGTGCTGGGGGGGGGGGGGCAGCACCCGGGGGTGCTGGGGGTCCCCAAAGTCCTCGATGTCCCGGGGGGGTCCCCGACGTCCCGGGGGTCCCCGAGGTCCCTCCGGGGTCGAGCAGGGGGGCTGGGTGCTGGGGGGGGGGGGGGCAGCACCCGGGGGTGCTGGGGGTCCCCAAAGTCCTCGACGTCCCGGGGGGGCCCGTCAGGGGTCGAGCAGGGTGAGGAGGGCGTAGCGGGTGCCGCCGGCGGGGGGGGCAGCACCTGGGGGTGGTGGGTGAGGCGCCCGGGGTGCAGGAGGGCCCAGCCGGGGGGGGGGGCCGGCACCCCGCACCCGTAGCGGGGGAAGCGCCAGCCCCCCCCCTGCCACAGCGTCAGCGCCCTGGGACGGCACCCGCCGTGCTCCCAGTGCGCCCCAGTCCCCCCCCGGTGCCCCCCCAGTTCCCAGACCCCTCCCGGTACCCCCCGTGCCCTTCAGTTCCCTCCCAGCGCCCCAGGTCCCCCCCCAATTCCCTCCCAGTTCCCCCCCCCCAGTTCCCTCCCACTGCTCGCAGTTCCCCCCCCCAATTCCCTCCCGGTGTCCCCAGTTCTGCCCCAAATCCCCCCCAGTGCCTCCCAGTTCCCCCAGTCCCCTCCCAGTTCCCCCCCCAATTCCCCCCAATTCCCTCCCAGTTCCCCCCCCCCAATTCCCTCCCACTGCTCCCAGTTCCCCCCCCCAATTCCCTCCCGGTGCCCCAGTTCCGCCCCCAATTCCCCCCAGTGCCCCCAGTTCCCCCCCAGTCCCCTCTCAGTTCCCCCCCCCAATTCCCCCCAGTCCCCTCCCAGTTCCCCCCCCCCAATTCCCTCCCACTGCTCCCAGTTCCCCCCCCCAAATCCCCCCCAGTGCCCCCAGTTCCCCCCCAATTCCCCCCAATTCCCTCCCAGTGCCCCCCAGTTCCCCCAATACCCCTCCACTTCCCCCCCCAGTGCCCCCAGTGCCCCCAGTTCCCCCCCAGTACCTGGGGGGTGCTGAGGGCCAGGCTGAGGGTGACGGTGGCCGTGGGGGGGGCCCGGGCCGGGGGGGGCGTGGGGGTGGGGGTGGGGCGGTACCCGCACCACGGCGCTCAGCACCGCCCGGCCCTGCGCATGGCACGAGGGGCGGGGCTCGGACGGACACGCCCTCCCGGCCCCACCCTCCCCGCAGACCCCGCCCCTTCCCCATGTCTCCCCTGCTCCACATGGCCACACCCCTTGCCGAAGCCCCCCCCTTCCCCGTGACCACGCCCGCCCAACGCGACCACACCCTTTACTCAAAGCCCCACCCCATTCCCTGGAGCCGCCCCCATATGCCCCACCCCTAGACTCCTGTTGCCACACCCCGCCCCTCCTTTACACCCTGTCGAGCCCCGCCCCTCCCCATAACCACACCCAGCCTCTACGGCCACACCCCTTACCCTCAAGCTCTGCCCTATTCGCTGGAGTCGCCCCCTCCCAAAAAGCTCCGCTCCCTCGACCCCACCCCTTGCAGAGCCCCGCCCCTTCCCCGAAGCCCCGCCCACTCCTCAGCCCATCCCCCTTTCCCCAAGCCCCTCCCCTCCCCCAGGCCCCGCCCCTCCCGGCCCCGCCCACCTTGGGGTGGTACCCGGGGTAGAGGTGTCTGGCGACGGGGGGCAGGAAGCGGCGCAGGGCCCCCAGCCAGGCCGGCTCCAGCCCCAGCGGGCCCAGGGCCACCGACTCCGCCCCCGCCTGCCGCCCAAACACACGGGGGGTGTCCCGTCACCGGGGGCCACCAAACCCCCCCGGGGGCCACCAACCCACGTATGGGGCCACCAAACCCCCCCGAGGGCCACCAACCCCCCCCGAGGCCACCAACCCACGTATGGGGCCACCAACCCCTATACAGGGCCACCAACCCCCATTCTGGGGCCACCAAACCCCCCTTGAGGCCACCAGCCCTCCTCCTGGGGCCACCAACCCCCCCTTGGGGCCACCAGCCTCCTGGGGCCACCAACCCCTACCCTGGGGCCACTAACCTCCACCCTGAGACCACCAACCTCCACCTTGGGGCCACCACCCCCCATTCTGGGGCCACCATCTCCACCCTGAGGCCACCAACCCCCCCTTGGGGCCACTAAACCCCTCCCTGAGGCCACCAACCCCCCCTAGGGGCCACCAACCCCTACCCCGGGGCCACCAACCTCCACCCTGAGACCACCAACCCCCCCTGAGGCCACCACCAACCTCCAATCTGGGACCACCACCCCCCCATTCTGGGGCCACCATCTCCACCCTGAGGCCACCAACCCCCCCTTGGGGCCACCAACCCCCCCTCTGGGGCTACCACCCCCCACCTCGTGGTGGTCCCGGCTCCAGCCCCCGTAGTTCTCGGCTTCTTCCAGCAGCTCCTGGCACAACCGCTCCGAGAACAGCGGGAACTGGTAGACGTCGGGGCACGGCTGGGGGGGGGACGGGGGACAATGGGGACACGGGGGGGGACAACAGGGGACGGGGGACCCCAAAACCTCTGGGGGACCCCAAAACCCCCACCCAGGGTGAGATGGTCTTGGGGTGCCTTCCCTGAGACTGGAGGGACTGGGGGGGGGTCCCCAAGGCCCATCCCTGGGTCTGGGGGGGTCCCCAAGATCCATCCAGGGGTCTGGGGGTCCCCAAGTTGTCCCCAAAGTCCCTCCAGGGGTCTGGGGGGGGTCCCCAAGATCTATTCAGGGGTCTGGGGGTCCCCAAGTTGTCCCCAAAGCTCATCCCTGGGTCTGGGGGGGGTCCCCAAGGCCCATCCCTAGGTCTGGGGGGGGTCCCCAAGATCCATCCAGGGGTCTGGGGGTCCCCAAGTTGTCCCCAAAGTCCCTCCAGGGGTCTGGGGGGGGTCCCCAAGATCTATCCAAGGGTCTGGGGGTCCCCAAGTTGTCCCCAAAGCTCATCCCTGGGTCTGGGGGGGGTCCCCAAGATCTATCCAGGGGTCTGGGGGTCCCCAAGTTGTCCCCAAAGTCCCTCCAGGGGTCTGGGGGGGTCCCTGGGGGTCCCCAGGGGCTGTGGGGGGGCTGGGGGTGTCCCTGGGGGTCCCCGGTACCTCCTCGTAGAGGTTCTCCTCAAAGATGCGGCTGTAGTTCTCGTGGAGGTATTTCTCCTCCCAGTCCTGCAGGGAGACTGGGGTCACTGGGAGGTGCTGGTGCTCCCCCAGGGGTTGGGGGGCAGCTGCCAGAGGTCGGGGTGCAGGGGAAGTGGGGGGGGGGAATGGTGTCACTGGGGGGCGCTGGGAGGCAGCGCAAGTGCCCAGGGGAGTCCCGGGGGGGGTTACTGGTGTTACTGGTGGTTACTGGCGTTACTGGTGGTTACTGGTGTTACTGGCGTTACTGGCGTTACTGGCGTTACTGGTGGTTACTGGCGTTACTGGCGTTACTGGCGTTACTGGTGTTACTGGCATTACTGGTGGTTACTGGTGTTACCGGCGTTACTGGTGGTTACTGGTGTTACTGGCGTTACTGGTGGTTACTGGTGGTTACTGGTGGTTACTGGCGTTACTGGCATTACTGGTGGTTACGGGCGGTTACTGGCGTTACTGGTGGTTACTGGCGTTACTGGCGTTACTGGTGGTTACTGGTGGTTACTGGCGTTACTGGCGTTACTGGCGGTTACTGGCGTTACTGGTGTTACTGGCGTTACAGGTGGTTACTGGCGTTACTGGTGTTACTGGCGTTACAGGTGGTTACTGGCGTTACTGGCGTTACTGGTGGTTACTGGCGGTTACTGGCGTTACTGGTGGTTACTGGTGGTTACTGGCGTTACTGGCGTTACTGGCGGTTACTGGCGTTACTGGTGTTACTGGCGTTACAGGTGGTTACTGGCGTTACTGGCGTTACTGGTGGTTACTGGTGTTACTGGCGTTACTGGTGGTTACTGGTGGTTACTGGTGGTTACTGGCGTTACTGGCATTACTGGTGGTTACGGGCGGTTACTGGCGTTACTGGTGGTTACTGGCGTTACTGGCGTTACTGGTGGTTACTGGTGGTTACTGGCGTTACTGGCGTTACTGGCGGTTACTGGCGTTACTGGTGTTACTGGCGTTACAGGTGGTTACTGGCGTTACTGGCGTTACTGGTGGTTACTGGCGGTTACTGGCGTTACTGGTGGTTACTGGTGGTTACTGGCGTTACTGGCGTTACTGGCGGTTACTGGCGTTACTGGTGTTACTGGCGTTACAGGTGGTTACTGGCGTTACTGGCGTTACTGGTGGTTACTGGCATTACTGGCGTTACTGGCGTTACTGGCGGTTACTGGCGGTTACTGGCGGTTACTGGCGGTTACTGGCGTTACTGGCGTTACTGGTCGTTACTGGCGTTACTGGTGCTGACCTGGGGGCTGTGGCGGGGGGCTGCCGGGGGTCAGGGTGCAGGGGAAGTGTGTGTGGGGGCACTGGTGTCACTGGGGGGCACTGGGAGGCAGCGCAGGTGCCCAGGGGAGTCCCGGGGGGGCTGTTACTGGTGTTTACTGGTGCTGACCCGGGGGTTGTGGGGCAGCTGGAGCAGGTCGGGGTGCCGGCGGGTGCTGTTGTAGGTGCTGGTCACCAGGAGGTGCCCGAACTCCTCCCGGTTGGTGACGTGCAGGAACAGACCCTGGTGGGGGGAAAGGGGACCGTTAATGGGGACCCCCCGCAAAAAGGACCCCCCCAATAATGGGGGACCCCCCCAAAGGGACACCCCCCCCCCCCCCCAGGATCCTCCCTTGGATGAGGGCGGGGGGGAGGAGGGGGTTGGGGTGCTGGGGGGGGTCAGGGGGGGAGTGGGGGGCATCGGGGGGGGGGATGTGGGGGTGCTGGGAGGGAATTGGGGATCCTGGAGGGGGGTGGGGGGGCTCAGGGAGGGAATTGGGGGTCCGGGGGGGTCCTGGGGGGGGCATTGGGGGGAGATTTTGGGTTTGGGGGGGTGGGAGGGGTGTCTGGGGGGGTGATTTGGGGTTTAGGGGGGGTGGAGGGGTCCTGGGGGTGGCTGTGGGGGTGTTGGGGGGGGGAATGTGGGGGTTCAGGGGGGGTGGGGGTTTGGGGGGGGGAATGTGGGGGTTCAAGGGAAGCTGTGGGGTTTGGGGGGGTGGAGGGGTCCTGCGGGGGGCTGTGGGGGTGTCAGGGAAGGAATGTGGGGGTTCAGGGGGGTTGGGGGGGGCTGGTGGGGGAATGGGGGGTCGGGGGGGCGTACCCTCTCGCGGGCGTGGCGGCAGAAGGCCATGTCGGGGTCGGTGTCCGGGCGGGAGAAGACTGGCCCCTCCCCCAGCGGCCCCCGCAGCGCCACCCCCCCCACCAGGTAGGCGTGGCTCAGGTAGGGCACGTTCCACACCCCCCTGGCCCCGCCCCCCTCGGCGTCAGGGCGGGGGCAGGGGGACACGCCCACCCCGCCCAGTGCCCACAGGCACACCCCTTCATTAACCCGCCTCCCTGCTAGAGGCGGAGCCACCCCCAGACACACCCACCACCATTGCTGGGGGGTGGGGCCAGTGCGGGACACGCCCCTGATTAACCCACCCCGCCCACTTTTGCTGCTGGGGCGGGGCCAGCATGGACACGCCCCCTCCCCTCCCGAGGGGGGGCATAGTCCCTCCCACGTGAGAGGGGCTGCAAGGGGGTGGGGCTCCCGGGGGCGGGGCTATACTGGGATAGCCCCCCAGGGCTATCACAGGGACTGGGTTCAAAGGGGGTGTGGCTCATAGGAGGCGTGGCTCCGGGTGGGCGTGGCTCCCAGGATTATAACTCCCAGAGGGTGGGTCTATCATGGGGACAGGGGGCGTGGCTTCCAGGGGGCGTAGCTCCCGGGGGTGGCACTCTCAGGGGCGGGGCTTCCAGAGTGGACCTATCATGGGGCTGGCCCTGTGGGGGGGTGGGCTTCCAGGTGAGGGTGTGGCTCCTGGGGGCGGGGCATTTGTCCTCAGGCCGGGGCTGGGGCTCCTGGGTGGGTGGGATTCCCAAGTGGGTGGGGCAGGGTGCGGCTCGGTGGGCGGGGCAAGGAGAGGGCGGGGCAGGGCGGTCACTCACCTGCGCTTGCCCTGGACGATGTCGACGTAGTCCTGGGCGCGGGCGTAGAAACCCTCGGGGCTGAGGGCACCCCAAAAATTGGACCAGAGCTGGCCCGGGCGGGAGAGCAGCGGGGCCAGCACCCGCCTGGGGGGGGACGGGGACACAGAGAGGGGGTTAGGGGTCATGGGGGGGGTCACGGGGGGGGGAAGGGGGTTGGGGGGCACCCACCGGTTCTGGCGCAGGAGGGCGCGCAGGGCTCCCGGGTGGGTGAGGGCCACGTCCCCGTCCAGGCTCAGGTAGTGCTGGCACTGGGGGTCCCGGCGGCACAGCGCCCTGCCGCACCCCACCCCGCGTCACCGCGCACACCCCCGCCACGGTGCTGCGGCCCCCCCGTCCCCCTCCCTGCTCATGTCACCCCCGTGTCACCCCCCCTCCCCCTGCTCCCAGCCGTGCCCATGTCCTTCCCCCGTGTCCCCGCCATACGTGCCCATGTCCCCCCCGGCCCCACGTCCCATCGTGTCCCCCCGTCCATGCCCACGCCCCTCTGTCCCCCCACGCCCCCCCACCCATGCCCACGTCCCCCTCCATGTCCTCCCCAAATCCATGCCCATGTCCCCCTGTCCCCCCCATGCCCCCCCCGTCCATGCCCACGTCCCCCCGTACATCCCCATGTCCCCCCATCCATCCCCGTCCCCCCATGTCCCCCACCACACCCCCCCATGCCCATGTTCCCACCCATCCATCCCCATGTCCCCATGTCCCCCTGTCCCCCCCAGCCCCGTGTCCCCCATCGTGTCCCCCCAATCCATGCCCATGTCCCCCCATGTCCCCCAATCCATGCCCATGTCCCCCTGTCCCCCCCATGCCCCCCCGTCCATGCCCACATTCCCCCCCCACATCCCCACGTCCCCCCATCCATCCCCGTCCCCCCGTGTCCCCCGCCACGGCCCCCCCTCCATGCCCATGTTCCCCCCCCGTCCATCCCCATGTCCCCACGTCCCCCTGTCCCCCTCCATCCCCATGTCCCCCCCCCCGCGTCCCCCCCGTACATGCCCATGTCCCGCGCCGCCCCCGGCTCCAGCGCCTCCTCGGGCCCCACGAGTCTGGCGGAGGCGAAACGCCGGCGCAGCCGAGGCCAAATGGCCGCGATGTGGGGCTCGTGGTGCACCTCCTGGTTGGGGGGGGGACACAGCCATAGCAAGGGCACCCGGGGGGGGTCTCAGGGCACCCTGGGGGGTCTTGGGGAACCCTGGGGGTCTTGGGGAACCCGGGGGGTAGGGGGAACCCAGGGCAGGGGCACTTGGGGGGGTCATGGGGCACCCTGCGGGTCACCTTGGGGGGTCCGTGGGCACCCAGGGGGGGTCTCAGGGGACCCTGGGGGTCTCAGGGGGGCACCCCCAGGCACTGGGGACAAGGGTGAGGGATCACCCTGGGTGGGGGGGGACAGTGGGACACCCCAGGGGTGATGGCAGGGGGTGTCGGGGGGCCCGGGGGGGGGCACCCTGGGAAGGGGATGGGGACCCTATTGGGGATCAAGGCACCCCCGGCTGGGGGGTGGATGTCCCTGAGGGTTTGGGGGTCCCCTGGGGGAGGGTTGGGGGTTCCTGGGGGGTCTTGGGGGTCCCGGGGGGGCCCCCAATACTCACGCGGTTGTGCAGGAAGAGGCGCAGGCGGGAGGGGGGGTAGCGCCAGTGCAGGAGCCGCTGGAGGAACTGGGGCAGGAAGGGGGTGGGCTGCTCCACAAAGACCCCCACCAGCACCCACGGCAGCTCCTCATCCTGGGGTGGGGGGGGGAAGCGGCATGGGGCACCCCACGGCCTCGGGGGGCACCCCACGACCCCCCAGCACCCAGGGGAAGGGGGGAGACACCCCGTAGCCCTCCAGCACCCCCCCCAGCCCCTCAGGACTCCCAGGACCCCCCATCGAGGGGCTGCAGGTCACAGTCCCCAGGACCCCCCTGACCCCCCCCGAACCCTCTGACCCCCCCAGGACCCCCCTGACCCCCCCAAGAGCCCCCCCATACCGGGACCCCCTCGAGGGGCCGCAGGTCGAGGTCGCAGTCCCCGCAGCCGCTCTCGTAGCTCCAGCCGGAGGGGATGTAGTTACCCAAATAATTCAGCTGCAACTGGGGGGGGGTATGAAAAATTGGGGGACCCCCCTTTTCCCTACTCAGAGATACCCCACCCAGCCTGTTTTTTGGGGGCTGGGCCCCCTGCACCCACCCAGGCACCCTCAAGGCTCTGGAGAAGCACTGGGCACCCAAGGCAGGGGGCTTCAACCCCACATCTCCCCAGTGCACCCCACATCTCTCTGGGGACCCCAAAACTCCCCTGAGGACCCCCCAGTGCACCCCACATCCCCCCACGGACCCCACAACTCCCCTGGGGACCCCCCCAATGCACCCCACATCTCCCAGTAACCCTCCAGTGCACCCCAAATCCCCCCCAGGACACCCCGGTACCCCAGACCACAAGGGGGGTGTTGGGGTACCCCCTAAACCCCGGGGGACCCCCCCAAAACTTCCGGGGGGACCCTGTACCCTTTACTGCTCTCAGCAAGGTGACAGAGGGTCCTAGGGGGGTGCTGGGGGTTTTGGGGGGACCCCCAGGGGTGTCAGGGGGGTGTTCGGGGTCCCAGGAGTTTTGGGGACCCCCAGGGGTGTTGGGGGAGGGTCCTGGGGGGATTTGGGGACCCCCCCATACCTTGGTGGGGCCGTTCCCGTGGATCACCACGGGCAGGGTGTCGTACGCCACATTTCGTGCCCGCACGCGTCCGGGCTCGAACTTGAGGACCACCTCGTCTGGGGGGGGGTCTGGGGGTCAAAGGGGGGGTCTGGGGAGCCCCCCCGTACCCCCAAATCATGCCCTGGACCCCCAACACCCCCCACCCACACAATAACACCCCCCACCCATCACCTGATGGCCCAGGACCACTTGGAAGCACCCAGGTGTCCCCACCCCCATGTGCACCCGTTGTACCCCCCCCCAAATCTGTGCTCCCCAAATCTGTGCCCCCCAAAAATCATCCATCCCCCCCAAATCCATGCTCCCCCTCCCCTTCTCACCAATGGCCCCATTGAGGTTCTGGAAGACCCGGGAGTAATGGTCCAGCGCCAGCCCCAGCTCCTCCTATGGGAGGGGGATAGAAAAGGGGGGACACGAGGGTTCAGGGAGGCCCTGGGGGGTCCCAAGGAGCCCAGGGGGGGCCCTGGAAGGTTGGGGGGGCTGGGGGGGCTCAGTGTTGTGTCACGAGCTCACGGGGGGGGCTGAAGAGCAGGGGCAAGAGGATCTTTGGGGGTCCCTGGAAGGTTGGGGGGGGCAAGAGGATTATTGGGGGTCCCTGGAAGGTTGGGGGGGCTAGGGGGGGGCAGGGTGGTCCCAGGGGGTCATGGAGGGGGTTGAAGGGGATCCTTGGGGGGCCCTAGAAGTTTGGGTCCCAGAGGGCTGGGGGTGGGGGGTCTCAGGGAAGGTTTGGGGGGGGTCCTGGGGGGGGCTCAGAGGGATGTGGGGTGGCTCAGGGAAGGTTTGGGGGGGTCCTGGGGGGGCTCAGGGGGATGTGGGGTGGCTCAGGGGGTTGTGGGGGGCTCAGGGAAGGTTTGGGGGGGTCCTGGGGGGGGCTCAGAGGGATGTGGGGTGGCTCAGAGGGTTGTGGGGGGCTCAGGGAAGGTTTGAGGGTGTCCCAGATGGCTCAGGTGGATTTGGAGAGCCCTGGGGGGCTCAGGGGGGATCCGGGGGGTCACGGGGGGGTTCTGGGGGTCTCACCCGCAGCCCGGGGTCGAGGTAGAGGCGGGTGTAGAAGAGCTGGTCGTCATCATCGTCGCGGAAGCGCCAACGCTCCACCAGGCGCCAGACGGCCGGGGCGAAGCCCATGAATCCTGGGGGGGGACGGAATGACACCCCAAAATAGCACCCCCCCCATCTCCAGGGTGACCCCAAAATGGCACAGAACACCCCCCCACCAACAGCACCCTGAAAGCCACCTCCCCAAGGGTACCCCAACCCTGACACCCCCCCCAGGGACCCCCCAAGCCAGCCCCTCTCCCCTCCAAAACCACCCCTAAACCACCCCCAGGGACCCCCAAACCTTCTCCCCCCCCCCCAAGAGCACCCCAAAATTCCGCCCCCCCTTCACGTACCCCCTGAGTTGAGGTAGGGTTTGCCCCCCGGGGCGGGGGGGTAGGCGGGGGCCAGCCCCTCCTGGGGCCAACAAAAAGCTTCGGCCGAGAAGAGCACCCGCGCCCCAGCACCCCAAAACTTGGTCAGCAGCTCCCGGGGCCCCCCCGCAAACACCACGTCGTAGCTGGGGGGAGACACAAACATATATATTAATGCCACCCACCCCGTGTGTCCCCCCCAAGTCCCCATTTCCAATGCCTGATGCCCACAAGCCCTGTGGCCCCCCCATGTCCCCTCTGTGCCCCCCCATCCCCCTGACCTCCCTGTGCCCCCCCCCAAGTGTCCCCCCCATCCCCACGCCCCCCCATCCCTTACCCCTCACACCCCCATGCCCCCCCATCCTCCCCAGGCCCCCCCGCCATGTCTCCCCCCCCGTGTCCCCCGATGTCTGCCCCCCCCCCCCGTGTTGTGTGTGTCCCCCCCCGTGTCCCCACCTGTCCACGAAGAGGACCACCAGCTCCTGCCGTTCCCGCAGGGGGGCCATGGCGCTTTTCAGCCATCGAACCTTCTGGCCCCCCCCCACCGTGTGCGCCACGTCCCCCCCCCGCCAGGCCTGGCCCAGTCCTAGTGTCTGGGGGGGACACGGGACACAGGGGACGAGGGGGGACGACACATGGGGGGGGACAAGGGGGACCAGGGAGAGATAGACATGGGGGGGGGGGGGGCATGGGGAGAACATGGGGGGGATGGGGGGGGACGACAGGGGACAAGGGGGGACATGGGGGGGTGAAGGGGGGGCACATAGAGCCTTGTCACCCCCCAGCCGCACCGTGAGGAGCGAAACTGAGCGGACACGGGGACAGTGGGACACCCCCCCCCCCCCCAGTTTTGGATCCCCTTTCCTCCCCATTTGGGTGCCCCCCCCCTCCCTGTGGGTGCCCCCTTGCCCCTTTGGTCGTCCCCCCCGCACTTTGGGTTCCCCACCCTCACACTTTGGGTGCCCCACTCCCCTTTTGGGTGCCCCCCCCCACTTTGAATCCCCCCCCTCCCCCTGTGGGTGCCCCTCTCCCCATTTGGGTGCCCCCCCACACACTTTGGGTCCCCCTCCTCCCCTCTTTAGGTGCCCCCTCTCCCCCTACAGGTGCCCCCCTCCCCCTGTGGGTGCCCCCCTCCCACCTTTGGGTGCCCCCCCCACCTTGACGGAGTAGTTGAAGCGGCGAGCGGAGCGCAGGAACCGCTCGTACCCCTCCGTCGCCTCCGTCGCCACCGTCAGCACCAGCAGCTGCTCTGGGGGGGGGACACAGGGGGGACACCCTGACACCTGGGTCCCCTCTGTGACACCCACCGAGGGATGTGACCCCACTGTGACCCCCGAGCCCTCCCACTCGACCCCTGACCCCTCGTGAGGACTGAGCTCCTGGTGCCCGTGACCCCTGATTCTGGCTGTAGCCTCTGACCCCCACACTGGTGACCCCTGACCCCCCATGACCCCGACACCTCTCATGCTTCCTGTGGTCCCTGGTGACCCCTGACGCCCATCATTCCCCCATGACCCCTGAGCCCTCCCCTTTGACCCCTGACCCTCTTCATCCCCCCCCCAATGAATCCCTGAGCCTCATCCCAGTGACCCCTGACCCCCGGTGACCCCTGACTGCTCCCTGCTGACCTCTGACACCCCACTGACCCTGACCCACACCACACACCCCCCTCCCCGGCACCCCCGGGTGACCCCTGACCCCCACCCCACATGACCCCCAACCCCCACCTTCACGACCCCTGACCTCTCCCCCAGCACCCCCTCACCCTCCCTTACCCCCCCCACTGACCCTTGACCCCCGGCTCCCCCCCCCCCGACCCCCGACCCCCCTTCCTCCTCCCCCAACCTCTCGCTCAGCCCCGCCCCTCCCGGTGCCCTTTGACCCCTGTGACCCCGCCCCCAGCTCCTACCGGGCCCGGGGGGGCGGAGGGTGGCGGCGGGCGGCAGGAGCAGCCCCAGCACCGGCAGCAGGACCGGCAGGACCGGCAGGACGGGCAGCGGGGCCATGGCGGGCAGCGGGGCCGGCGAGGGGCGGGGCCCGGCCGAGGGGCGGGGCCCGGCTGAGGGGAGGAGCCCCGCCGGCGCGCCGCCCGCCGGCCAATCGCCTCCCGCCTCCCTTTCCCACCCGCCAATCCGAGGCGGATGGGCGGGGCGAGGGGAAGGGGCTGCCACGTTGCCAGGAGGGGAAGGGAGGGGGTGGGCGGGGGGAAGGGGGCGGGGTCTGGGGGAGGGGTGGGTGGGGCTTGAGGGCGCCACAACCGAAATGGCGGCGCGGGAAGGGCGGCACTCACTCAAGATGGCGGCGCCTCGCTCAACCTACCCGCGCCTCGCTCAAGATGGCGGCGCCCCGCTCAAGATGGCGGCCCCCCGCCCAAGACGGCGGCGCCCCGCTCAAGATAGCCACTCGTTAGCCACTCCTCATTCAAAATGACGGCGCCTCACTCGAGATAGCCGGTCCTCACTCAAGATGACGGCGCCTCACTCGAGATGGCGGCCCCTCACTCAAGATAGCCAAGACTCACTCAAGATGGCCGCGCCTGTCTCAAGATGGCGGCGCCTCACTCAAGCTAGCCACGCCTCACTCAAGCTAGCCACTCGCTAGACACTTCTCATTCAAAATAACGGCGCCTCACTCGAGATAGCCGCTCCTCATTCAAAATGACGGTGCCTCACTCAAGATGGCGGCGCCTCCTTCGAGATGGCGGCGCCTCCCTCAAGGTAGCCACGCCTCACTCAAGGCGGCGGCGCCTCCTTCAAAATGGCGGCGCCTCCCTCAGCACGGAGGCGCCTCACTCAAGATGGCGGCGCCTCGCTCTAAAGGGCGCCGCCTCACGCAAGATGGCGGCGCCGCACTTAAGATGGCGGCGCCCAGCGAGGGGGTTCCATCCTCAGGGCGGAAGTGGCGTCTCCTCAGGGCGGAAGTGGCGTCTCCTCAGGGCGGAAGTGGCGTCTCCTCAGGGCGGAAGTGGCCCTCGGGAGCAAGATGGGGGAGAAGAAGGTCTCAGGTACCGGCGAGAGCGGGGCCGGCTGCGGGCGGGGCTGCCCGGTGACCCGGCAGGGAGACGGGGGGGGTGGTCCCGGAGCGCCCCCCGAGCCCCCCCAGTGACGGCTCTGCTGGCAGGGCGGGTCCCGGAGGCGGCTCAGCGGCGGGTCCTGGACCGGGCGACCCGGCAGCGGCGGCTGAACCGGCAGCTGGAGGCTTTGGAGAACGACAACTTCGGGGACGATCCGCAGGCCGGGCTGCCCCGGCCCGGGAAACGCCTCCCACACTTCGCCGATACCGCCGAGACCGGTGAGGGGCGGGGGGACCGGGGACTGGGGGGCTCAGGGTGATGGGGGAGGGCTTGGGGGAGCCGGGGGGGGGAATTGGGGGGCTCTGGGTGATGGGAAGGGGGGTGGGGGGGGCCCAGAGAGGGAGGGGGGGCCTGGGGGAGGAGGGGGAGTCAGGGATTGGGGGGCTTGGGGTGATGAGGGGTGGGCTTGGGGGAACTGGAGGAGGAGAGGAGGGAGATTGGGGGGCTCCAGGGGATGGGAGGGGGCTCTAGGGGGGAAGGAGGGCGAGTCAGGGTTTGGGGGGCTCCGGGTGATGGGGGGGGCTGGCTCCCCCCCCCCCCAGCCTCCTGGTTGCAGCTGGGGTGGGGGGACTGGGGTGTCACCGCAGGGAAGAAGAAGAAGAAAACCCGGGGCGACCATTTCAAACTGCGCTTCCGCAAGAATTTCCAGGCACTGCTGGAGGAGCAGGTGGGGCTGGGGGGACTTGGGGGGGGTCTCTGGGGTTTGGGGGGGGTCTCTGGGGGATAGCCTTGGAGCTTGGGGCAGGCTTGGGGGGGGGACTCTGGAGGGGCTTATAGGGGTGATGCGGGGGCTTAAAGGGGGGCCCTGAGGCTTGGGGGGGCTCGAGGAGGGGGTCTGGGAGGGGGCAGGACTTGAGGGGGGGGTCTGGGAGGGATGGGGTTTGGGGGGATGCTCAGGGGAAGGATGAGACTTGGGGGAGCAGTTTGGTGACATCTGAGGGAACTAAATGTTTTTTGGGTGTTGGGGGGGCTTTGGGGTTCACTTGGGGGTTACTGTGGTTTGTGAGGTGGTTTTGGGGTCACTGGGGTGGGGGGAGACTCATGGGGGGGCTTTAGGCTGTCAGAGGAACCATATGGCGTGTGCGGGGTCCCCAGGGTGGTTTTGGGGTGCCAGCAGAGCCCCGTGCGAAGGGTATGGCTGGGCGGGTGGTTCTGGGGGTGGTTTTGGGGAGCTGAGCAACCCCCCCAGGCGCAGTTCTGGGGGAATGCTGGAGTTTTGGGGGTGGCTCAATGTTGTTTGAGCATTCTTATGAAAGTTTTGGGGTGTCCTGGGTTAATTTAGGGGTGTCATATCATCTCTCTGGGGGGTTTAAGGAGGTCCAGAGGTAGTTGGGGGGGCCCTCGGAGTGATTCAGCCCTGCTAGGTGATCCCCGGGGGGATTTGGGGGTTCCAGGATGAGTTTTGGGATGCTGTGTGATCTCAGTGGGGTTTCTTGGGGGGATTCTGGGGCACCCCAGAGATGGTTTAGGGCTATTAGAGAACTTCGGGGGAGTGGTCCTGGGGCTGTTCAAAGGGGTGTTGGGTGCAGTTTTAGGGTGCTGTGTGATTTCTGTGGCTTTTTGGGGGGGTTCTGGGCGTGTTTGGGCCACCCCAGGGGGGGTTTAGGGCTGCGAGACAATTTCGGGGGGCTTTGAGACTGTTTGGAGGAGTCTCAAGTGCAGTTTTGGGGTGCTGGCTGCTCCTCTTGGGGCAGTTTCCAGGTGTTTCCGTGCTCCCGGGTGACTCGGCGCTGCTGGATGATCCCCCCAAGAGTCGTGGGGACGTTGGGGTGCTGCCAGCACCCTGAGCTGACCCCATTTCCCCCCCCAACCTTTTTAGAACCTGAGCGCGGCTGAGGGTCCCAACTACGTCTCGGCGTGCGCCGGCCCTTCCCGCCTGCCCCAGCGCCATTTTTGTGCCGTTTGCGGTTTCCCTTCGGCGTACACCTGCGTCACCTGCGGCGCCCGGTACTGCTCCAGCCGCTGCCTCGGCACCCACCAGGACACCCGGTATGCGGGAGACGGGGACAGGGGGGTGGGACACCCCCGAGGACACAGGAAAACACGGGGCAGACGCGCCAGGACACGCGTGATGGGGATGGGGGGGACGTGGGGAGCCCCCGCCGTGACCCCGTCCCCTCTCCCCGCAGGTGCTTGAAGTGGACGGTGTGACGGGGAAGCTGCCATCGCTTTTTGGGGACAATAAAAGGACCCGGGTGTCAACCGCCCCCGTCTCGGTCCTCGTCTCTCCCGCCGAGAGAGGGCTCGGTCTCTCCCTCGCTCCCGCTGGGGTGAAACCAAGATGGCCGCCCACGCACCGCCCCTTTAAGAGACACACCCTAGGCGTGGCAACAAGATGGCCAACTCCAACAGAAGTCCTTTTTAGAGCAAAAATCTTTGTTTTTCTACAGAAAACCCTCCCAGAGAGCGAGCAGGAGCCGAGCCTGCACCGCCTCTTTAAGATATGTTGGGGGGGGAGGGATTTTTTTTTTTGGTCTACAGACAAATATTCCTGAGATTGAGCACAAGATGGCCGACAGCGGCCGCCCCTTTAAGAAGGGCTGTGGGGGAGGGGGACGACAGAGGGGACGGGGCTCTTTATATAGAGAAAACGGGGGGAAAAGGAGCCTAAAATTAAAAAAACAGTAGACTGTCCCTTTAAGAGCGAGTGGCCAATCCCATTGGCTGCCCGCCGGCTCTCCAATATGGCCGCCCACCCCGCCCCCAGTGGAGGCCATATTTTTTGCCTGCAGACAAATATGCAGCGGGGGCACCGCCCCTTGAAGAGCTTCCTCTGTCCTTGTGCCGCTATTATTGGCTGCGTGGGTGGGGCCCCGCCCCTTTCCGGAGCCAAGCCCCGCCCCTTTTCCAGAGCTAAGCCCCGCCCCTTTAAGGGTGTTTTGTGTCCTCCAGGCAGAAATCCTTCCCACCCCTTTAAGAGTCCGGAGGCGTGTTCCTGTGCCAGGCGCCACTTCCTGTGACATCATTAGCTGTCAGGGCGGGGCCTGCAGCAGCCAATCAGCGCGTTGACTCCTCCCTTTCGGTCTCCTGCCGTCCCATCGTGCACCTGGGCCCTGCGGCTGCCGTCCCACGATGCCCCGGGGCTGGTGGGGGGAGGGGGGGAGGGGCGTGGGGGCCGTGGGGGAGGGGCTGGCACCTCCCTCCGGCTGTGGGGGAGGGGCGTCAGCGGCGGCCCAGCATGCACTGGGGCGCCGCTCTAGGCACAAGCACTATACAGCTGCTGGAAAGGGGGAGATGACCATAGAGCGGGGCCTGGTGGAGGGGACGCTCTAGCTTCGTCTTTGTGGTTTCATTGGGCTTTGGGGTCATAGAGCGGCTCCATGGAGGTACAGAGCGGCTGTGGTGGGGTTGCTCTAGCTCTGTCTCTATGGTATGGAGAGCTCTGTGCTTTCTGCGTTGTGACCATAAAGAAGAGCAGCATGGCAGTGCAGAGCGGCTGCTTTTGCTTTCTGTGGTCTGGAGGACTCCAAACCCCAGATGGCCACAGAGTAAAGCACCATGGAGGTACAGAGGGGCTCTGGGGGGCAAGCTAGGCCCCTTTCTATGGTTTGGAGGACTCTGGAAGTCCTCCAGGGAGCAGCAGCCACACCATAGAGTGGCAGGCAGGGTGGCTAGAGTGGCCCCGTGCCAGGAGGCCCAACCTCCCCGCGGAGAGGCGGAGCCTGTGCTTATGAATATTAACAAGATGTAAACATTACAGAGCAGGAGAGGGTCACCTGTCTGGTTTTGTGGGGCCTGACTGTGGTGGGTGGGGCCACACAAAAAGGGGTGTGGCTATGCAAAAGGGGGCGTGGCTCACCTCCAGGCGATGCCGGGGCTATTTGAGCACCTGCCCCGGCCGGGCCTTCTCCAGCTTCTTCCTCCGCTCGGCCGGGATCTCGTCCAGGCTGATGCCGTGGTTGCTGGCCCTGTGGGGACCCAGGTGTCCGGAGGGGGGTCCCAGGCATCTGGGGGGGGTCCCCAGATGTCCTGGGGGGGTCTCTGACCCCTCCCACCCCTCACCCCTTGCTCCCCAGGGACCCGGGCATCCCCCACCCTGTGGGGCAGCTGGGGGTCCCTGCCTCTCCCCATGAGATCCAGGGACAACCCCCCCCCCCCCCCAATTCCCAACCCAGGGAACCCCCCAAGGGGACCCTAATATCCTTCCCACCCCCCCCCAGGGAACCCCGGCGTCCGGCTCACCCAGGCAGCAGGTCAGGGGGGGTGGGGATGGGTTTGGTGAAGCCCTCGCGTCCCACCAGCCAGTACGTGTCCTCGATGCCCTTCCCCTGGGGGGCAGAGCCACCGTCAGCCCCACACGGGGGGCAGTAAGGGGGCAACGGGGGCAATAAGGGGGTAATGGGGGCAATAAAGGATCAAGGGAGCAATGAGGGGTCAATGGGGGCAATAAGAAGGCAATGGGGGCAATAAGGGGACAGTGGGGGCAATAAAGGATCGAGGGAGCAATAAGGGGGCAATAAGAAGGCAATGGGGGCAATAAGGGGACAGTGGGGGCAATAAAGGATCAAGGGAGCAATAAGGGGGCAATGGAGGCAACAAGGGGGTAAAAAGGAGTCAATGGGGGCAATGAGGGCAATAAGGGGGACAGTGGGGACGATAAGGAATCAATGGGAGCAATAAGAGGGCAACGGGGGCAATAAGGGGGTGATGGAGCAATGGGGGCGATAAGGGGGCAATGGAAGCGATAAGGAGTCAATGGGGGCAATAAGAGGGTGATGGAGGCAATTAGGGGGCAATGGGGGCAATACAGGGGTGATTGGGGGGGCATGGGGTCATTAAAGGAGCACTGTGGGCACTGGGGGGCACCTTGAGCTCGGTCTTGCCCCGGATGTCCAGCTTGAAGCCCTCCTGCAGCGCCTGCAGGATGGCCACCGTGCGGGCGTTGACGTGGATCCGGTACGCTGCGGGGACACGACCGTCACCGGGGCCCCCATCACCCCATGTCCCCTCCCCCTCCTCCCACGTCCCCCCCGTCACCCCATCTCCTGTGTCCCCCCCATTGTCCCACGTCAGCCCCGGCCACCCTGTGTGTCGTCTCCCCCCACGCACCCCCTCGTGCCACCATGTGAGGAAGAGGACGCGTGGTGGGACGTGTTGGGGGGACACACACGTGAGGAAGGGGACCCAGGGGTTAGGGACACATGGTGGGACGTGTGGTGAGACCCGTGTTGGGGGACACACGTGTGGGGGACACATGCAGGGACACACAAACACACGCGTGGGGCCGTCAGGGGGGGGACACACACTCACGCAGGCCGGTGGACTCCATGCGTGACGCCGTGTTGACGGTGTCCCCAAAGAGGCAGTAGCGCGGCATGGTGAGCCCCACGACGCCGGCCACGCAGGGCCCTGCGAAGGGGTGGGGTCTCAGGGGGGTGTGGTCACACGGGGCGTGGTCATGAAGGGGTGGGGCCTCGGTTGGGGTCATGGAAGGGAGGTGTGGCTGAGGGTTATGTCCAACGAGTCGTGGTCATGTTGAGTGTTGGCCAAGAGGTGGTGAGTTTGGGTGTGGCCAAGAAGGGTTGTGAAGTGGGCGTGGCCATTAAGGGCATGTCTAAGGGGCGTGGCCAGGGGGTGCCCCCAGGGGTCACAGCCAATGGGTCTTGGCCATGTTGACTGTTGGCCAAGAGGTGATAAGTTTGGGTGTGGCCAAGAAGGGGCGTGACTGTTGTGGGGGCAGGAGGTGGGCATGGTCTTTAAGGGCGTGCCTAAGGGGTGTGGCCAGGGGGTGGCCCCAAGGGTTTTATGGCCAATAAGTGACGGCCATGTTGAATGTTGGCCAAAAGGTGATGTGGCTTGATAGGTCATGGCTAGGAAGGGGCGTGGCCAAATCAGACCTACCCAGGGAAGGGGGTGTGGCCTTACCGGAGTGGAGGCCAATGCGGATGCGGACGGGCACCTCGGGCATGTGGCGCATCTTGAAGGTGCCGACGGAGCTGAGGATGTCCAGCGACATGTTGGCGATCTCGCCGGCGTGGCGGTTCCCGTTGCGCTTGGGCAGCCCCGAGGCCACCATGTAGGCGTCCCCAATGGTCTCCACCTGTGGGGATGGACCCCCGGGGACGGGGGGGACAGGACGTGTCACGGGGCGGGGGGGCCCCCATGGCCACCGAGGACCCCCCAACCCTCGACGCTGAGTGTGGCCACATCCCTGGTTCGTGGGAGAGGAGATGGAGGTGGCCGTTGCACGGCCACGTTCCTTGGAGGCCACCAGTGCCACCCCATCACCTTGGCCATGTCACTTGAGGACCTTGGGGACACATAACCGTGTCTGTTTGGTGGCCGTGTCCCCTGTCTGCAGATTGAGGTGGCCAAAGCACATAGCCGTGTGGCCGCCAGAGCCACGGTCACCTCCCAGACCTTGGGTACCCATCGCCACCGTCATTCGGTGGCCGTGACCCCGTATCCGTAGGGTGAGGTGGCCGAAGCACCGCCACCGCTGGTGGGACCGTGGCCTGCCGTGCTACGGGGTGGACACGTCACCTTGTAGATGTCACTAAGGACCACGGGGACACCTGAACGCCTTCATTTGGTGGCCGCGCCCCGCGTTCGGAGCTGCGATCCAGGGAACCGCGACCCTGGGGTGGCCCTGTCACCTTGTAGACGTCATGAGAGCCGATGATGGCGTCGAAGAGGGTGTAAAGGTCATTGAGGAGGTCGACCACCTCGATGGGCTCGCTCATGGCCGAGATGGTGGTGAAGCCCACGATGTCGCTGAAGTAGAGCGTCACCTCCTCGAAGTACTCGGGTTCCACGGGGGTGCCCATCTTCAGAGCCTCGGCCACTGACCTGCCGTGGCACCGGGGGGACAGCGGGACTCAGTGGGGACCACCCGCGTCCCCACCACCAAGGTAGTTGGGGTCTCCAGGGTCCCCGAGTCTTCCCCCCACCCCAAGAGAGACCCACGTGTCCTGTGCGGCCACTCAGCCACCGCCTTGTTGTGGCCCTGGGGACCACAGGGCCCATGGGAGACCTTGAGGTCCCCGTCACAGGACACGTAGATGGGGTGGGGGGCTACGGGGACATGGTCAACCCCAACCTGCCCCCAGTGGCCACATCTCAACCTTCTCCAGCCCCACAGACCTGGGTGGGGTCAACGGATCATGGCCAAGCCCAACCTGCCCCCAGTGGCCACCCCTTGAGCCCCACAGACCTGGGTGGGGTCAATGGACCATGGCCAACCCCAACCTCTTCCCAGTGGCTACATCAACCTTCTCCAGCCCCACAGAACCTGGACAAAGTCTGCGGAACCACCCCAACCCCCCAGCCGTGGCTACCCCCTCCATCTCCAGAAACCCACACGGGATCTATAGGGTGATGACCAACCCCCATCTACCCCCCCCCCCCCCCCCCAGCCCCAGGGACCCACGGGGGCAACATCTGGGTGAGGAGCTTGTCCGTCTTCTGCTTCTCGATCTCCAGCTCCTCGGTACGCTCCCGGATGAGGTCTTCCAGGTTGCTGGAATACTGCTCGAGCATGCGCAGCATGGAGTCGATGATGTTGGTCTTCCGGCCCTTGTTGATGCTCTTGAACTGTCAGGAAACCCCCTTATAGCCCCATACGCACAGGCCAGCCCCACAGAGCCCCACAGAGCCCCACAGCCATGGGTCAACCCTACAGGATCCCGGACCCTCGTGTCGCACGCTCCATACCAAGGGATGGCCACCCCGTAGCGGTCCCACACCACTCCATACCGGTCCCATCCCACTCCATACTGGTCCCACCCCACCCTGTTACCAGTCCCACTCAACCCCATAGCCCAGGTCCCACAGTATCCCATACTGGTCCCACATCACCCCATACTGGTCCCACATCACCCCATACTGGTCCCACACCACCCCATGCCCCAGATCCCATATGACCTCATACTGGTCCTACCCACCCCATACTGGTCCTACCCACCCCAGATCCCACCTGACCCCATACCCCCGGTCCCGTATCACCTCATACTGGTCCCACCCCACCCCGTACTGGTCCCACCTGGTCGAAGATCTGGTCGATGGTGGGTCGCTTCTCGGGCTGCTCGCTCCAGCACTGCTTCATCAGGTGGATGCATTCCAACGGCGCCTGGTCGGCCGAAACCGCCGGGCGGCACAGCGGGGGGGGCCGCCGCACCTTCTCGATGATCTCTGGGGACACCCACGTCACCGGGGGGTGTCTGGGGGGTGGGAGTCAAGGAGGGGGACGGGGGTGGAGGTGGTGGGGTGGGGGGGAGGTCAACTGGGATGTCCTGGTGGTGGAGGGGGTCACTTGGGGGGGGCGAGGGGTGTTCTGGAGATTCTAGAGGGGTCCTGGAGATACTGGGGGGGGTCCTGGAGATTCTTGGGTGGTCCTACAGATACTGGGGTGGGGGGGTCCTGGCGATTCTGGGGGGGTCATGGAGATACTTGGGGGATCCTGGAGATTCTGGGGAGTCCTGGAGATACTTGGAGTGACCTGGAGATACTTGGGGGGGTCTTGAAGACACTTGGGGGTTCCTGGAGATACTGGGGAGGGGTCCTGAAGGTACTTGAGGGGTCCTGGAGATACTGGGGGGATCCTGGAGATTCGGGGGGGGCCTTGGAGATACTGGGAGGGTTCTGGAGATTCTTGGGGGGTTCTGGAGATACATGGGGGGTCCTAGAGCTACTTGGGGGGTCCTAGGGGATCCCAGCGGTGTCAGGGGGTCCGGTGGGGGGGGGCCAAGGGGTGTTTTGGGGGGCTGGGGGAGGTGTCCAAGGGGCTCTGGGGGGTCCTAAGGTGGTGCCAGAGGTATTGGAGGGGCTCAGCTGGGGTGTCCTGGAGGGGGGCTACAGGGGATGGAGGACTTCTGGGGATACTGGGAGGGGTTACTGGTCGTACTGGGGAGGCAGTGAGTGGGAGGGGCCTGGCGTGGCCGGGCGGTACCTTCGGGGGTCAGTCCCAGCATGCAGTAGGGGCCGCTGCGGCAGATCACCTCCTGCATGATGATCCCGATCCCGTAGATGTCCCCCCAGAAGGAGCCGCGGCGTTCCAGCGCCGCGTCCCGCAGCAGCTCCGGCGCCGTCCACAGGCGCTCTGGGAGGGAGGGCGGGGCCACGCTCAGGCACGCCCTCCTCCACACACCCCTGCAGGCCACACCCACCACCACACCCAGCCAAACCCACGCCCCCCCCGGACACCCTCCCTTGGGTGGTGACTCCACTTAATGGTGGGGCCACACCCCCAGGAGGGACAGGACACACCCCAAGAATGGAAGGCCACACCCCTAATGGGTGACCACGCCCACTACGCTAGGGGACCCTGCACTCAACTGGGGGGAGGGTTGGGAGTAGTCACACCCCCCTGTCTGCAAGCTCCACCCCCAGGCACCGAGGCTCCACCCTCAGCCTAGAGGCACCGCCCCCTAGTGCTCCACCCATTGCAAGCCCCGCCTCTGGCTCTATGTGCCCGCCCACATCCTGAGTCCCCACCCCTAAACCAAAGGCCCCGCCTCATCCCAGAGGCCCCACCCAATAGTCCCTCAAATCCCCTAGGCCCCACCCCTTCCCTTACCCCCCAAGCCCCACCCCTTCTCCCTAGCCCCACCCACCCCATAGCCCCACCTCCACAGCATGCACCATCCCACTGGCCCCCCACCTCCCAAGCCCCACCCCTCCCCAGGCCACACCCCCCTTAAAGCTGAGAACCCCTTAATTCCCCAGGCCCCGCCCCCTCCCCAAAAGGCTCCGCCCCCCCGGCCCCACCCTCACCCTCTGGCTGGGGGGTGGGGGCGGGCAACTTCTGGGCCTCCAGCAGCTCGTTGTAGCCGTGGTCGGTGACCTTCAGCACGAAGCGCCCGTCCACCACGCAGTTCCGGGACTTGAGGCGCCCGTGGACCACGTTGCGGTGGTGCAGGTACCGCACGCCCTGCGGGACGGGACAACCCGACCCGGCGGCACCGTCACCCTCACCGCGGCGAGGAAGGCACCGCCAGAGCGGGCACCACCGGCGCGGTCAGCTGCGTCGTCGTCACGAGAGCCGGCGCCGGTGGGGTAACGCTAACGCGGTCGCCAATGTGGTGACCGCTGCCGTGGCCACCGCTGTGGTTATTGCCGGGGTCATCACTACCGCGGACGCCAACACCATGGCCATGACCACTATGGCCACCACCATCGTGGCCATGACCACCATGGCCATCGCTACTATGGCCACTACCACCATGGGCATGACCACAATGGCCACCACCATGGCCACTGCCAAGGCCACCACCATCATGGCCATGACCACCATCACTACGATGGCCACCACCACCATGGCCATCACTACTATGGCCACCACAACCATGGGCATGACCACCACCACGGCTACTACCACGGCCACCAATACCATGGCCACCACCGTGGCCACTACCATGGCCATCACCACCACGGCCACCACCGTGGCTACTGCCACAGCCAACAACACCATGGCCGCCACCACCTCTGTAGCACCACCACCATAGCCATCAACATGGCTACTGACATGGTGGCCACCACCACCATGGTCACCATCATAGCCACTGCCATGGCATTCCCCCTGCACCACCGCAGCCACCGCCACGGATACAACCCAGTGGCTGTCACCGCAATGGCCACCATGGTCACCATCAGAGTTACCGCCATGGCTACCACCGTCACTGTGGCCACCATGAGAGCCACCGCCATGGCCACCACCAAGGCCATCGCCATGGTCACCAGCACCACCACAGCCACCTCCACTCCCGTGGCCACCACAGCCCCCACCGCGTCCCCCCCCGACTCTGCCGTCACCTTGATGAGGTCGATGAGGAGGGAGGACTTGAACATCCAGTCGAGCTTCATGTCCTCGTTACGGAGCAGGTCCTCGAGGCTGCCGCGGGAGCAATGCTCCGAGACGATGGCGAAGATGCCGCAGTCGTGGAAGAAGCCCAGGAAGAGGTTGACGTTCTCGTGGCGCAGGTCA
Organism: Buteo buteo; assembly: GCF_964188355.1. NCBI lineage: Eukaryota > Metazoa > Chordata > Aves > Accipitriformes > Accipitridae > Buteo > Buteo buteo. The sequence goes on along the minus strand of NC_134182.1, from coordinate 603,205 downwards.
CGCAGCTGTACCGGGCCAGAGGACATGTGGGACGGGACCCGGCATTGTCCCTGGGGCCTGGTGTTGTCCCCTTATGGCCTGGCCTTGTCCCAGCATGGTCCAGAATTGTCCTGCCATGGCCCGATGTTGACCCCCATGGCCTCCTATGGTCCAGAATTGTCCCCCCATGGCTTGACATTGTCCCACCATGGTCCGGTGTTGACCTCCATGGCCTTCTATGGTCCAGAATTGTCCCCCCATGGCTTGACATTGTCCCACCATGGTCCGGTGTTGACCCCCATGGCTTCCTATGGTCCAGAATTGTCCCCCCATGGCTTGACATTGTTCTGTCATGGCCCGGTGTTGACCCCCATGGCCTCCTATGGTCCAGAATTGTCCCCCCACGGCTTGACATTGTCCCGCCATGGCCCAACATTGACCCCCATGGCTTCCTATGGTCCAGAATTGTCCCCCATGGCTTGACATTGTCCTACCATGGCCTGGTGTTGACCCCCGTGGCCTCCTGTGGTCCCACGTTGTCCCCCATGACCCATCATTGTCCCCCATGGCCCAGCGTTGTCCCCATGACCCAGCATTGTCCCCCATGGCCCAGCGTTGTCCCCATGACCCAGTATTGTCCCCCATGACCCAGCGGTGTCCCCGAGACCCCCTCACCTTGCAGAAGGCCAACTTGGTGGCCGGTTTCACCTCACTGTGCTGGTCTCCAGGGAACTTCTTCAGCCAGACCCAGTCACCCTGGGGAGCAGAGCGGGTGAGGTCTGAGCACCCCTGGGACCAGCCCCACTCCGGGGACACGGAGGGACACGGGTGGGGGGACACACTCCTCGTTCTCCTCTCCCAACGTCCCCAACACACAACCCTACTAGAAGCCACTGGAGAATCTCCATCCTTTCATCCAAAAGCCACCCCCCCGGCCCTTCTTTTTGCTCCGGTTGGGGACATGGGGAACGGGGAGGGAAGGCAGGATGGGATGGGGCGGGAGGGCAAATTTTGGGGCGAAACAGTGGGTTTTCTGTTTTCAACTTACCTGCACGGAGGCGACAAGGCCCTGCTGGTTAAACAAAAGGAGGAGGAGGGGGAGGTGGCTGTTGGCCTTCAGGTTTTCGGCTCCCTGCAGGAAAGGGCGGGAGGCAGCTGTCAATCATGGCCCCAGAGCTGTCAATCATCCAGCCGGGATGTGGGGTGGTGGGTGCCCAAGGGGGTAAGGGTGACCCCCCCCCCACAACAGTAGCTGTGGAGGTGGGGGGACGTGACAGGGGTGTCCCTACGGAGGTGGCCTTGCCTTGTCGCCCCCGGAGGTGGTAGGTGGGGACGCGGGTTGGGGTGATGGGGAGGGTGACGTGGGGCGGGGGGGGGACACGCACACGTACAGGGAGGGGAATGAGGGGACGTCTTACCTCAGCAATGGCCACGTTGGTGTTGTCGGGGGCTGCGGTCACACTCCTGACGCTCTTGGCGTCCCCCCCGCTGCGGCCGGCCAGGCTGGTACGGCTGCCATCCACCTGCGGCGCGGTGAGAGGTCAGGATGGGGACATGGAGGGGGGGAATGTCACCCATGGGGACACGGCACCCACTGGGACACATCACCCATGGGGACCCACCAGCCCATGGATCTTCTCCTGGGGCAGAGTACGGCCCTGGGGGGAGACCTCAGACCATGGGGAAATGTCACCCACTGGGACACGTCACCCATGGGGACCCACCAACCCATGGATCTTCTCCAGGGGCAGAGTATGGCCCTGGGGGGAGACGTCAGACCATGGGGACACATCACCCACTGGGACACGTCACCCATGGGGACCCATCAGCCTATAGGTCACGTCCCAAGGCGGTCCACGGGGACCACCAGGACACCAGAGACATGCCACCCATGGTTGACCTAACAGTCCATAGGTCTCCTCCCCACAGTCAGCTTGGCTATAGGGAAGACACCAGGCCTTGGGGACCCATCAGCCATGGGGACGTGTCACCCATGGGGTCCCACTAGCCCATGGTTCTCCTCCCAAGGCCAAGATTGACCACGGCGCAGACTTCAGGCCACAGAGTCTCCTGTCTAGCCGCCTCTGGGGCCATCAAGTCCCTGAGCCAACGTGGCCACCACAGAAGTCCCCCTCCTCTCCAGGGCCACCCATGCCTCACCTGCTTGCTGCTCTGGGTGTTGATGAAGGTCAGGTCCTCCATGGTGAGGATGATCTTATTGGGCCCCTTCATCAGCTGGGCCTGCTGGATGCGGCGCCTGCAGGGAGGGGACACGGAAGCTGCTGAGGTGACAACCCCCCTCAGGACCCTGTACCACGCCAAGGTTCCCCCTGAGCCCCACAGCACCCCATGAGGTGGTGGCACCCACCTGATGAAGCAGGCGAGGGCAGCCCCTGCCGCGATGAGGGCGGCGATGAGGACAAACATGAGGAGGATGAAGGTGGCATCCATCCCTGTGCCAGAGAGAGGAAGGGGGTGAAGGGGTGGCGTGGCCCAGAGGGGCCACCCAGGGCCTCCCATGGTGGGCCATGGTCACCTAGCAATCCAAGGCCACCTATGACTGCTTGTGGTCATGGACGCCCACCATGGTCACCAGGGGCCACCTCCGGTCACCCTTGGCCACCTATGACTGCTTGTGGTCATGGATGCCCACCATGGTCACCAGGGGCCACCTCCGGTCACCCTTGGCCACCTATGACTGCTTATGGTCATGGATGCCCACCATGGTCACCAGGGGCCACCTCCGGTCACCCTTGGCCACCTATGACTGCTTATGGTCATGGATGCCCACCATGGTCACCCGTGGCCACCTACAGCCGCCGATGTGCACCGTGGTCTCCCATGGCCACCCACAGCCACCCATGGCCCCTGCTTCAAGGCCAGCCCTGATGAAGACAGGGGAGGGGCGGTGACATGGAGGAAGAGGGGGATGAAGAGAGGGAGGAGGGATGAGGGGTGAAAGGGGTGGAGAGAGGGTGGGAGACCTGTAGGGATGGACTGGTGGGAGGAGGGAGGGAGGGACGGGCAGATAGGGGTGGGAGGGACAGATGGACAGAGAGGTGGATGGATTGAGGGACAAATGGATGGGGGGGTGGATGGGAGAGTGGACAGGTGGATGGATGGACGGATGGTTGGATGGGTGGATGGTTGGATGGATGGACGGATGGATGAGTGGGTGGGTGGACGGATGGATGGGTGGAGGAACGTACAGACGGACGAAGGGTCAGAGGGATGGATGGATGAATGGACAGATGGATGGATGGAGAGAGAGATGGATGGACAGACGGATGGATGGGTGGATGGGTGGATGGACAGGTGGAGGAACGTACAGATGGACGAAGGGTCAGAGGGATGGATGAATGGACAGATGGCTGGATGAATGGATGGATGGATAGACGGATGGAGGGAGGGACAAAGGGATTGGCGGATGGAGGAACTGATGGAACAATGGAGGAAGGAGCAGATGGAGGAATGGACAGACAGAGGGGTGGACAGACACACACGAGACCAGCTGGCTGGTTGGACAGCTCAGGTACCCATGTGGGGCCAGCTGGTCATCCATGAGGTGGCTGGACAGACGGACAGAGGTGGGGGAAGGACCACGGCGGTGCCCGCTCACCCCCGTTGCAGATGGAGCCCGACTCAAACCAACAGCCGGCGTCGGTGCCGGGACTGGAGCTGTGGGGCCAGTGGACACTGTGGCTGCGGTAGCTCAACCCCCGCGTGCCCGGCTCCAGCCCGTAGACCGGCCACAACTGGTCGCCTTTGCTGTCCGTGTCCAGTACGACGTAGGGGACGCTGACGTCCCCGTCCTCGGTGACGGAGAAGGGCTGGCAGAAACCCTCCAGTTGGAAGTCACGGGCGTGCTCGGCCACGCTGGTGCCCATCACCCAGCGGCCGTTTTGCCGCGTGGCCTCCACCGCCTTGGCCAAGAAATGGATGGAGTTGTAGATGGTGGCGAAGAGGGGGTGGACCTGTGGGGTGAGAGGAGGTGTCAGGGGTGTCGAGGGACCACCGGCAGCCCCAGGGGGCCGTGGTGATACCCATAGGGCAATGCCATCGGCCGTGGCCGTCTCCACCCAAGCCTGTTGGCTCTGGTCATCTCCACCCAACGCTGTTGCCCACAGTCATCTCTACTCAATGCCTGGCTCGCTTCACCCAACTCCCATGGGCTACAGTCATCTCCGCCCAACTCCCATTGGCTACCATCACACCCACCCCACTCCCACTGGCCGTGACCACCTCCCTCCAATGCCTACAAGCCACAGTCACCTCCCTCTAAGTCCCATTGGCCACATTCTCCAGCAACAGCTCCACCCAACATCCAAACCATAACTCTGATGCCTCCAATCCCCACCCCACGGATGTCTTCCTCACCCCACAGATGTGTCTCTCACCCCACGGATGTGTGTGTCCCCAACCCCACGGATGTGCCCCCAACCCCATGGAGGTGTCTTCCACCCCACCTGCGTGGGGTCGATGTGCGCAGGGATCTCATAGGCTTCCTTGGCCTCCTGCAGGGCCTCATGGAAGGTGACGTCGGGCGAGTCCATGGTGATGGTGAGGACAGCGTCGTAGGCCAGGCGCAGTTTGGTGTTGTTGGCCAGGACGGGGTAGGGCACGCGGTGGTAGGGCAGGGGGAAGGTGAGGGCATCGTAGGGGATGAAGACGTAGGTGCCATCGGTCATGCCCATGTCCTCGGCCTTCTCCAGGAGCACCCGCTGCTCCTCGCCGCCCAGCAGCACCGAGTGCATGCACATCACCACCACTGCGGGGGGGGGGACGACACAGGTGAGTCACGGTGGGGACACCCCATCCGTCTCCACCACCCTGTGCCTTCTGGAGCTCCCCAGGCAGCCTCCAGCTGGCAGGGGTGTGGATCTTCTCCACCCAGGCCCAGCTGCTCCATCCTTCATCCAGCCACCTCCATCCTTCTTCCACCTGCCCCATGTCCATCCATCCTTCCCCTACCCATCCACGCCCACCATCCTTCCTCTCCCATCTCCATCCACTTCCAGCCATCCTTCCTGTCCCACATCCATCTGTCCATCCTTCTGCCATCCATCCATGCCCACCACCTCCATCCATCCTTCCTCTCCCATCTCCATCCATTTCCATCCATCCTTCTTGTCCCACATCCATCCTTCCATCCATCCTTCCATGCCCACTATCTCCATCCATCCTTCCTCTCCCACCTCCTCCATCTCCATCCATCCTTCCTCTCCCATCTCATCCACTTCCAGCCATCCCTCCTGTCCCACATCCATCCATCCTTCCATCCATCCTTCTTGTCCCACATCCATCTATCCATCCTTCCATCCATCCTTCCATGCCCACTATCTCCATCCATCCTTCCTCTCCCACCTCCTCCATCTCCATCCATCCATCCTTCCTCTCCCATCTCATCCACTTCCATCTATCCTGTCCCACATCCATCCATCCTTCCATCCATCCTTCCTCCCCCATCCACACCCACCATCTCCATCCATCCTTCCTATCCCACCTCCTCCATCTCCATCCATCCATCCATCCATCCACGCCCACCACCTCCATCCGTCCTTCCTCTCCCATCTCCACCCACTTCATCCATCCTTCCTGTCCCACTTCCATCCATCCATCCCTCCCTCCCTCCATCCATCCATCTTCTCCCACCCCCCACCCTGCCCCGTTACCTCTAATGCCGTCAGCCCTCTGCACCCTCCTCAGAGCCTCGCGGGCCTCGTCCTCCTGGGTCCCGGCAGCGGTGACGATGGTGACGGGCAGCCCCCGAGCCCGGAGGTCCTGGGCCAAACCCTGGGCCACCTCGCGCCAAAGGTCCTGCGGGGCGGAGAGGACGGCCACGTGGGCCCAACGGAAAAAGCGGAGGACGGCGTGGAGCACCCCGGCGGGTTCCGGCATGGGGATGACCAAGGTGTCCAACCCGTCGACGTCGCCCAGGCAAGCCCAGGAGACCAAGGGCTTGTTCCAGGCGGTCGCCAGGAGCCCGGCAGCCCCACAAGTGGCCGGATTGAGGGGTCCCACCAGACCGGTGGCGTAACGCTCGGCATTGAGCAGCCCCGTCACGGCCTGGGGGGTCTGGCACGCCTCGGCCAACACCACCGCGTCCCACCAGTAGCCTTCGTTGAAGGCTGGGTCACGGTTAAGACGGGCCACAGCCAAGCGAGAGGCCACCTCGGGCAAAGCCCGGGCCAGGAGGGGGTCACAGGTCCAAGGACCCATCACCCCCACCTTGAAGGTGGCCCCCTGCGTTGGGGGTGGGTGGAGGAGGAGGAGGAGGAGGAGGAGGAGGAGGTGGGGAGGCCACCGAGGGTGGTGGGAGAGGCGGAGGAGGAAGCTGGTGGAGATGGCACCGCGGCGGGAGGGGACGGTTTGGGAGGTGCCACCACCGTGGGAGGTGCCATTGTGGGAGATGCCACTGGTTTGGGTGACACCGCGCCTGTGGGACACGCCACCACCGTGGGAGATGCCACCGCCACCGTGGGAGTTGCCACCATGGCAGATGCCACTGTGAGAGTTGCCATCACGGGAGACACTGCTGGTTTGGGTGACAACACGGCTGTGGGAGATGCCACCACTGTGGGAGATGCCACCACCATGGGAGATGTCACCGCCGTGGAAGATGTCACTTTTCTGGGAGATGCCACCACCATGGGAGATGTCACCGCCGTGGGAGATGTCACTTTTCTGGGAGATGCCACCACCATGGGAGATGTCACCGCCGTGGGAGATGTCACTTTTCTGGGAGATGCCACCACCATGGGATGTGCCGGTGTGGTAGATGCCACCAGCTTGGGAGATGGCGTTAAGGGAGGTGCCACCACCAGGAGAGATGCTGTCATGGGAGGTGCCACAACTGTGGGAGATGCCACAATGATGGGAGATGTCATCGTGGGAAATGCCACGACTGTGGGAGACGCCGTCGCTGTGGGAGATGCCACCACTATAGGAGATGCCACCACCGTGGCAGGTGCTGTCATGGGAGATGCCACCACCATAGGAGATGTCACTCTTCCGGGAGATGCCATCGCTATGGGACGTGCTGCCAGTGTGGGAGATGCCACCAGGCTGGGAGATGCTCTTGTGGGAGGTGCCACCACTCTGGGAAATGCCACCACCGTGGGAGAGACTGTCATGGGGGATGCCACCACCGTAGGAAACGTCATCGCTGCGGCAGATGCCAGCGCTGAGGGAGAGGCCACCATGAAAGATGCCACCGCTGCGGGAGACGACGTCATGGGGGACACTGCCGGCAGGGGCGATGCCACCACGGGCGATGTCACGGCAGGAGACGCCACCGTGGCAGAAGCCACCACAGAAAACGTCATCGTGGGAGACGCCACCGTGGGCAAAGCCAGCGTGGAAGGTGCCACCGCGGGTCACGTCCCCACGGGCGCTGCCACCGTGGGAGAAGCCACCGCGGGGCCGCATGGTCCAGGGTGGGATGGGACCGCTGGGGACGAGGCGGGGGGGGGTCCTCAGGCCCTGGGGGGCCGTGGCGGGAGGCGCCGGGGGGGTCCGGTGGGGTGCAGCGATGTCACCATGGTGGGACGGGGACCGGGGGGCTCCGCAGGACCGGGGGCCACCACCTGTGAGAGAGGAGGGGTGAGAGCGGGACGTCGGGGAGGAGGGGGGGGCACCCGAAACTGGGGGTGCCCGGATGCCTGGGTCCTTGGGTGGGGGGTCCCAGATGTCTGGGTCCTTGGGGGGGGGGTCCCGGACACCTGGGTCCTTGGGTGGGGGGTCCTGATACCGGGGTCCCAGGGTGCGGGGGGGGTCCCGGACGCCTGGGTCCCATGAAGGGGGGGTCCCAGGGCAGGTGGGTCCCAGGGTGGGGGGCACCCAGACGCCTGGGTCCCCGGAAGGGGGGGGAGGAGCCGGCCCAGATAACCCCCCCCCAACACTCCCATCATCCCCCGCAGCCCCGTTAATCCCCCCGGGGGGGGGGTAAAACCGGGATTATCCCCGGCCCCCCCAGCACGGGGCAGCGGGGCCACGTGCGGTGCCGGGGGGGGAGCACAGGATGGCAAAAAGGTGTGGGGGGGTGACACCCCACACCCTTTGTCACCCCCCCGGGACACCCCCACGCGTGTGACCCCCCCACCCGGTGTCACCCCTAACCCCTGTGACACCCACACCCCGTGTCACCCCCCCCTCCGGTGTCACCCCCCCCCCAAAGTCCCTGTGCCGGGTCAGGCGGTGCCGTAATCCCACCCCGGTTATTTCTGGCACCTTCATCCCCCAACGGCGGCCAGGTCACCCCGTGTGCCACGCCTGCACACGCGTGTGCCGGGGACACGTCTGACACCCGCACACGCGTGTGCCGGGGACACGTCTGACACCCTTACACGCGTGCGCCGGGGACGTGTCTCACACCCCCACACGCGTGTGCCGGGGATATGTCATATACCCGCACACGTGTGTGCCGGGGACGTGTCTCACATTTGCACACGCGTGTGCAATGTGGGGCCCCCCCCCCAGGCCTCCCCCCAGCCCAGCAGGGTGCTGGGTGTCTGGGAAATGGGAAAGGAGGGGACCCAGGTGTCCGGGAAGGGGACCCCAATATCCCAGTAGGGACCCAGGCGTCCGAGAAGGTGACCCCAATATCCTATTAGGGGACCCAGGTATCCAGGAGGGGACCCCAATACCGCTATAGGGGACCCAGGTGTTGGGGAGGGGACCCCAATATCCCATTAGGGGACCCAGGCGTCCGGGTGGGGACCCAGGTGTCGGGGAGGGGAACCCCAATACCCCGGTAGGGCACACAGGTATCTGGATGGGTCGAGGGGAACCCCGATACTGCTATAGGGGACCCAGGCATCCAGGTGGGGACCCCAATACCGCCATAGGGGACCCAGGTGTCCCATTAGGGGACCCAGGTGTTGGGGAAGGGGACCCCAATATCTCAGTAGGGGACCTAGATATCACGGTAGGGACCCCAATACTGCTATAGGGGACCCAGGTGTCCGGGAGGGGATCCCCAATATCCCAGTAGGGGACCCAGATGTCAGGGTAGGGACCCCAATACTGCTATAGGGGACCCAGGTGTCTGGGAGGGGGACCCCAATATCCCAGTAGGGCACCCAGGCATCCGGGTGAGGACCCCAATATCCCCAGAGGGGAGCCAGGCATCTGGGTGGGGACCCAGGCATCAAGGAGGAGGGACCCCAATATCCCAGTAGGGGACCCAGATGTTGGGGTGGGGACCCCAATACTGCTATAAGGGACCCAGGTGTCCGGGAAGGGGACCCAGATATCAGGGAGGGGGACCCCAATATCCCAGTAGGGGACCCAGATATCAGGGAGGGGGACCCCAATATCCCAGTAGGGGACCCAGATATCAGGGAGGGGAACCCCAATACCTCCATAGGGGGGACCCAGGTGTCAGGGGGCGGACCCCAATATCGCAATAGGGGACCCAGGTGTCCAGAAGGGGTACCCCAATATCACCGCAGCGGAGCCAGGCATCCAGGTGGGGACCCCAATACCCCCATAGTGGGGGCCCAAGCGTCTGGGGGGGACCCAGGCATCGGGGTGGGGGACCCCAATATCCCAGTAGGGCACCCCAGTATCCCATTAGGGGACCCCAATACCCCGGTAGGGGAGACCAAGGTATCGGGGAGGGGGACCCCAATGCCCCCATAGGGGACCCAGGTGTCCGGGAGGCCCGAGGGGGACACGGGGGGACAAAGGGGGTGGGGGGTCCCTTACCTGTTCCCAGGCCCGGGTGGGTGGGTGCTGCGGGGTGGGGGTGGGGGGGCCTCTGCCCCCCCCAGACGCCTGGGTCCCCGTGTGGTGGCTGCCCCCAGGGTGCCCCCGCAGCCACCAGCACCCGTGTGTGGCCGCAGCGGGGGGGGGGGGCCCTAATCCCCCTTCCACCCCCCCCCGTGGGTGTAATCAGCTTAAAGAGGGGGGGGGAGAGGAGGAGGGGGGGCCCTGTGGGTGCTGGGAGATGGGACGGCAGCACCCACGGGGGTACATGGGGGGGGGGCGTGGAGGGGATGTGGGTGACGGGGACACGCGTGGAGGGGGGGTCTTGGTGGGGGGGTCCTGTGGGTGTGGGGTTGGGGGCTGGGGGACACGGGGGGGGACACGGGGGGGGGAGACACGAGGGGGGGACACGGGGGACCCAGGGGACACGGGGGGGGGGACACACGGGGGGACACGACACACGGGGACTCTGGGCGCCACCGGTTGCAGGAGGGGCCTCCGAGCCCTCCCCGGTTCCCACGGAGGCCCCCAAATCGGCGCAATGTGCCCCAAAACGGAGCCCTGATCCCCCCCCCCCCGTGTCCCCCCTCGGGACCCCAAACCCGCCGCTTTCAGCCCCAAAGCGCCGCCGCGCCCCGCCTGTCACTCACGGCCCGGGCCACGCCCCCTCGGGGGCTCGACCACGCCCCCTCCCTGACCCGCCACGCCCCAACCCCGACGAGACCACGCCCCCTCACCCCACGGCCCTGACCACGCCCCCTCCCCTCATCTGACCTCGCCCCGCCCTCCGCTCCGCCCCGCCCCGCTCGGCTCCGGCCGCCATGTTAGGTGCGGGCGGAAGCGGAAGTGACGGTGCGCGGCGGCGGCGGGGCCGGGCGGAAGTGAGGGCGGCCCGGCGGAGGTGAGGCGGTGCGGGGAACTGGGGGGGGGGACTGGGGCGGACTGGGACTAGGGGGGCTCCGGGCGTTGGGGGATACTGGGAGGTACTGGGGGTAACGGCACTGGGGGGATACTGGGAGGCGATGGGGGGATACTGGGAGCACTGGGGATAATGGCACTGGGAGATACTGGGAGGTGCTGAGGGATACTGGGAGGTGCTGGGGAATACTGGGAGCACTGGGAGATGCTGGGAGGTGCTGAGGGATACTGGGAGGCACTGGGTGATATTGAGAGGTGCTGAGGGATACTGGGAGCACTGGGAGGCACTGGGGATAACGGTACTGGGAGGCACTGCGTGATACTGGGAGGCACTGAGGGATACTGGGAGGCACTGAGAATAACGGCACTGGGGGATACTGGGAGGCACTGGGGATACCAGCACTGGGTGTAATGGCTGTGGGGGGTATTGGGAACTACTGGGAGATACTGGGGGATACTGGGAGGCACTGGGCGATACTGGCATTGGGCATAACAGTACTGGGAGACTCTGGGGACAACGGCAGTGGGAGGCACTGGGGGATACTGGGACGTACTGGGGGTAACGGGACTTCAGTTGCGCTGGGAATTACGGGAGAAAATGGTGCTGGGGAATACTGGGGGATACTGGGGTCCCTGTGGGGTTTGGGGGGTCCCCCCTGTGGGGTTGGAGCCCCCCCCCAGATTTAAGGGATCCCCTGGGGGGTCTGCCCCCCCCCCAGCTTTGGGGTCCCTGTAGGATTTGGGGTGTCACCCCTGGGGTTTGGGGGGTCCCCCATTTTTTGGGGGTGTCCCCCGGTTTTGGGGTCCTCCCTTGGGGTTGGAGCCCCCCCCCGATTTGAGACAACCCCTGGGGGGGTCCCTGTAGGATTTGGGGTCCACACCCCGAGTTTTGGGAGGGTCCCCCCGAGTTTTGGGGGCTGCCCCCGGTTTTGGGGTGTCCCCCCGAGTTTTGGGGTGTCCCCCGTGGGGTTGGAGCCCCCCCTTCAGATTTACAAGATCCCCTGGGGGGTGTCTGGGGAATCCCTGTCAGATTTGGGGTCCATCCCCTGGGTTTTGGGGGGTCCCCCCGGGTTTTGGGGGGTCCCCTCGAGTTTTTGGGTGTCCCCCGGGTTTTGGGGTCCCCCTCCCAGTTTTGGGCCCCCCCCCGAGCTGTTGCCCCCCCCCAGATGACGATACACAACCTCTACATCTTCGACCGGGCCGGCACCTGCCTGCACTACAGCGAGTGGCACCGGCGCCGGCAGGCGGGGATCCCCAAAGAGGAGGTGGGGGGGTATGGGGGGGTTCTGGGGGGCTATAGGGGGGGTATAGGGGGGTATATAGGGGTTATGGGGGGGCTACAGGGGGCTGGAGGGGGGTTATGGGGGGCTGGAGGGGGGTATTGGGGGTTATAGGGAGGTATAGGGGGCTGGAGGGGTGTTTGGGGGGGGTATGGGGGGCTATAGGTGAGGTATGGGGGGGCTGGAGGGGGTTTAGGGGGGGCTATAGGGGGTTATGGGGGGCTGGAGGGAGTTTAGGGGGATATGGGGGGCTGGAGGGGGGTTGTGGGGTGGGTATGGGGTTGGGGGGGGTACGGGGGGGCTGGCAGGAGGTTGCTTGGGGGTGTGGTGCCACTGTCCCCCTCCCCGTGTCCGTCCCCCCCCCCGTGCCCCCCAGGAGTTCAAGCTGATGTTCGGGATGCTCTTCTCCCTCCGCTCCTTCGTGGGCAAGATGAGCCCCACCGACATGTATCCTGGGGGGTCCGGGGGGGCCTGGGGGGGGCTCTGGGGGACCCCCAGGGCTATTGGACCCCCCCCGGGGGGCCACGGGGGACCCCCAGAAACGCAGAGGGGACCCCAAAGGCGTTTTGGGGGATCCCAGTGATACCTGAAGGCAGGGGGGGAGGCTGCAGGGGGATGCTGGATAAGGAATTGAGGACACCCCCCCCAGGGGTGAGGGGAATATTGGGGGGCCCCCCCCAGGGAGGCTCTAGGGGACCCCGAAGTTGTTGTGGGGGGGGCCCAGGGAAGAGCATGGGGGGGACTCCAAAGGTTTTGGGGGACCCCAAAAAGGGCATTGGGGGACACTGGGACGGGGAGAGGGGTCTAAGGGGGGGGTTCTCGGGGGGTACACACCTGCCCAGGGAGTCTATAGGGGACCCCAAAAAGGGCATTGGGGGGTCCCCAGGGGTGTGGGGGGAGTTCTTGGGGGGAGCACACCCATGGGGGGGCCCCCAAAAAATATCAGGGACCCCCAAAGAGAGACCAAGGGGACCCTCAGGAGGATGGGGAAGGGCAGATGGGGGAACCTCAGGGATGGGGATATTGGGGGGCTGGCGGGGGGGTGTTGGAGGAATTTGGGGGGCCCCCAGGAATTTGGGGGGGGGGGCCCCACCGCTTCCATTGGGGGGGTTCCTTAACACGCAGGCGGGACGGCTTCATCTCCTTCCAACACCAGCAAGTACCGGCTGCATTACTACGAGACCCCGACGGGGCTGAGGCTGGTGCTCAACACCGACCTGAGCGTCGCCTGCGCCCGCGAGGCGCTGCACCACATCTACAGCAACGTGAGGGCACCCCGAAAACTGCACCCCGAAAAAACCCGAACCCCCAAACCTTCCCTGCGCCCCCAAACCTGCCCACAGACCCCAATCCTGCCCTTGAATCCCGCTGCGTTCCCCCAACCGGCCCCACTGTGCCCATGAGGCGCTGCACCACATCTACAGCAACGTGAGGGCACCCAAAAACAACCCTGCACCCCAAAAACTGCACCCAAAAAAAACCCCGAGACCCCAAACCCCCCTGCGCCCCCAAACCTGCCCACAGACCCCAATCCTGCCCTTGAATCCCGCTGCGTTCCCCCAACCGGCCCCACTGCGCCCACAAAGTGCTGCCCCACATCGACAGCAGTGTGGGGGCACCCCAAACCCCCCCTGCACCCCAAAAACTGCACCCCAACACCCCCCTGAGCCCCAGAA